>NC_064644.1:5485945-5788976 GCF_023864345.2 Schistocerca serialis cubense
AATTCACACGGAAATTGCGTCGCTATGAAATACGAGTACTATGTGTTCTAAGACATTTCCTTCTAAATCGAGTAACGTTTCTATGGAAACGACAGGATTTTCTTTGGGATACGACAATCTCATTTCCGATCCACTAATCCTTCTTTACTGCATCCCCACTCCCAAACATTGACGAATTCACACGGAAATTTCGTCGCTATGAAATACGAGTACTATGTGTTCTAAGACATTTCCTTCTAAATCGAGTAACGTTTCTATGGAAACGACAAGATTTTCTTTTGGGATACGACAATCACATTTCCGATCCACTAATCCATATTTACCCGCATCCCTCACTCCCAAACATTGACGAATTCACACGGAAATTGCGTCGCTATGAAATACTATGTGTTCTAAGACATTTCCTTCTAAATCGAGTAACGTTTCTATGGAAACGACAGAATTTTCTTTTGGGATACGACAATCTCATTTCAGATCCACTAATCCTTCTTTACTGCATCCCTCACTCCCACACATTGACGAATTCACACGAAAATTGCGTCGCTATGAAATACTGTGTGTTCTAAGACATTTCCTTCTAAATCGAGTAACGTTTCTATGGAAACGACACGATTTTCTTTTGGGATACGACAATCGCATTTCCGATCCACTAATCCTTCTTTACTGCATCCCTAACTCCCACATATTGACGAATTCACACGGAAATTGCGTCGCTATGAAATTCGAGTACTATGTGTTCTAAGACATTTCCTTCTAAATCGAGTAACGTTTCTATGGAAACGACAGGATTTTCTTTTGGGATACGGCAATCACATTTCTGATCGTCTAATCCTTCTTTACTGCATCCCTCACTCCCAAACATTGACGAATTCACACGGAAATTGCGTCGCTATGAAATACTATGTGTTCTAATACATTTCCTTCTAAATCGAGTAACGTTTCTATGAAAATCACAGGATTTTCTTTTGGGATACGGCAGACACATTTCTGATCCTCTAATCCTTCTTTACTGCATCCCTCACTCCCAAACATTGACGAATTCACACGGAAATTGCGTCGCTATTAAATACGAGTACTATGTGTTCTAAGACATTTCCTTCTAAATCGAGTAACGTTTCTATGGAAACGACAGGATTTTCTTTTGGGATACGACAATCACATTTAGAAATCCACTAATCCTTCTTTACTGCATCCCTCACTCCCAAACATCGACGAATTCACACGGAAATTCCGTCGCTATGAAATACGAGTACTGTTTGTTCTAAGACATTTCCTTCTAAATCGAGTAACGTTTCTGTGGAAACGACAGGATTTTCTTTTGGGATACGATAATCACATTTCCGATCCACTAATCCATCTTTACCGGCATCCCTCACTCCCAAACATTGACGAATTCACACGGAAATTGCGTCGCTATGAAATACTATGTGTTCTAAGACATTTCCTTCTAAATCGAGTAACGTTTCTATGGAAACGACAGGATTTTCTTTTGGGATACGACAATCTCATTTCAGATCCACTAATCCTTCTTTACTGCATCCCTCACTCCCACACATTGACGAATTCACACGGAAATTGCGTCGCTATGAAATACTGTGTGTTCTAAGACATTTCCTTCTAAATCGAGTAACGTTTCTATGGAAACGACACGATTTTCTTTTGGGATACGACAATCTCATTTCCGATCCACTAATCCTTCTTTACTGCATCCCTCACACCCACACATTGACGAATTCACACGGAAATTGCGTCGCTATGAAATACGAGTACTATGTGTTCTAAGACATTTCCTTCTAGATCGAGTAAAGTTTCTATGGAAACGACAGGATTTTCTTTTGTGATACGGCAATCTCATTTCCGATCCACTAATCCTTCTTCACTGCATTCCTCACTCCCACACATTGACGAATTCACACGGAAATTCCGTCGCTATGAAATACGAGTACTGTGTGTTCTAAGACATTTCCTTCTAAATCGAGTAACGCTTCTATGGAAACGACAGGATTTTCTTTTGGGATACGACAATCACATTTCCGATCCACTAATCCTTCTTTACTGCATTCCTCACTCCCACACATTGAAGAATTCACACGGAAATTGCGTCGCTATGAATTACTATGGTTTTTATGACTTCTCCTTCTAAATCAACCAACGTTTCTATGGAAACGACAGGACTTTTTTTTGGGATACGACAATCTCATTTCCGATCCACTAATCCTTCTTTACTGCATCCCTCACTCCCAAACATTGACGAATTCACACGGAAATTCCGTCGCTATGAAATACTATGCGTTCTAAGACATTTCCTTCTAAATCGAGTAACGTTTCTATGGAAACGACAGGATTTTCTTTTGGGATACGACAATCACATTTCCGATCCACTAATCCTTCTTTACTGCATCCCTCACTCCCAAACATTGACGAATTCACACGGAAATTGCGTCGCTATGAATTACTATGGGTTCTATGACTTCCCCTTCTAAATCGAGTAACGTTTTTATGGAATCGACAGCCTTTTCTTTTGGGATACGACAATCTCATTTCCGATCCACTAATCCTTCTTTACTGCATCCCTCACTCCCACACATTGACGACTTCACACGGAAATTCCGTCGCTATGAAATACGAGTACTATGTGTTCTAAGACATTTCCTTCTAAATCGAGTAACGTTTCTATGGAAACGACAGGAATTTCTTTTGGGATACGACTATCACATTTCCGATCCACAAATCGTTCTTTACTGCATCCCTCACTCCCAAACATTGACGAGTTCACACGGAAATTGCGTCGCTATGAATTACTATGGGTTCTATGACTTCCCCTTCTAAATCGAGTAACGTTTCTATGCAATCGACAGCCTTTTCTTTTGGGATACGACAATCTCATTTCCGATCCACTAATCCTTCTTTACTGCATCCCTCACTCTCACACATTGACGAATTCACACGGAAATTCCGTCGCTATGAAATACGAGTACTATGTGTTCTAAGACATTTCGTTCTAAATCGAGTAACGTTTCTATGGAAACGAAAGGATTTTCTTTTGGGATACGACAATCACATTTCCGATCCACAAATCGTTCTTTACTGCATCCCTCACTCCCAAACATTGACGAATTCACACGGAAATTGCGTCGGTATGAAATACGAGTACTATGTGTTCTAAGACATTTCCTTCTAAATCGAGTAACGTTTCTATGGAAACGACAGGATTTTCTTTGGGATACGACAATCTCATTTCCGATCCACTAATCCTTCTTTACTGCATCCCCACTCCCAAACATTGACGAATTCACACGGAAATTCCGTCGCTATGAAATACGAGTACTATGTGTTCTAAGAAATTTCCTTCTAAATCGAGTAACGTTTCTATGGAAACGACAAGATTTTCTTTTGGGATACGACAATCACATTTCTGATCCACTAATCCTTCTCTACTGCATCCCTCACTCCCAAACATTGAAGAATTCACACGGAAATTGCGTCGCTATTAAATACTATGTGTTCTAAGACATTTCCTTCTAAATCGAGTAACGTTTCTATGGAAACGACAGGATTTTCTTTTGGGATACGACAATCTCATTTCAGATCCACTAATCCTTCTTTACTGCATCCCTCACTCCCACACATTGACGAATTCACACGAAAATTGCGTCGCTATGAAATACTGTGTGTTCTAAGACATTTCCTTCTAAATCGAGTAACGTTTCTATGGAAACGACAGGATTTTCTTTTGGGATACGACAATCTCATTTCCGATCCACTAATCCTTCTTTACTGCATCCCTAACTCCCACACATTGACGAATTCACACGAAAATTGCGTTGCTATGAAATACTGTGTGTTCTAAGACATTTCCTTCTAAATCGAGTAACGTTTCTATGGAAACGACAGGATTTTCTTTTGGGATACGACAATCTCATTTCCGATCCACTAATCCTTCTTTACTGCATCCCTCACTCCCACACATTGACGAATTCACACGAAAATTGCGTCGCTATGAAATACTGTGTGTTCTAAGACATTTCCTTCTAAATCGAGTAACGTTTCTATGGAAACGACAGGATTTTCTTTTGGGATACGACAATCTCATTTCCGATCCACTAATCCTTCTTTACTGCATCCCTAACTCCCACACATTGACGAATTCACACGGAAATTGCGTCGCTATGAAATACGAGTACTATGTGTTCTAAGACATTTCCTTCTAAATCGAATAACGTTTCTATGGAAACGACAGGATTTTCTTTTGGGATACGACAATCACATTTCCGATCCACTAATCCTTCTTTACTGCATCCCTCCCTCCCAACATTGACGAATTCACACGGAAATTGCGTCGCTATGAAATTCGAGTACTATGTGTTCTAAGACATTTCCTTCTAAATCGAGTAACGTTTCTATGAAAATCACAGGATTTTCTTTTGGGATACGGCAGACACATTTCTGATCCTCTAATCCTTCTTTACTGCATCCCTCACTCCCAAACATTGACGAATTCACACGGAAATTGCGTCGCTATTAAATACGAGTACTATGTGTTCTAAGACATTTCCTTCTAAATCGAGTAACGTTTCTATGGAAACGACAGGATTTTCTTTTGGGATACAACAATCTTATTTCCGATCCACTAATCCTTCTTTACTGCATCCCTCACTCCCACACATTGACGAATTCACACGGAAATTGCGTCGCTATGAAATACGAGTACTATGTGTTCTAAGACATTTCCTTCTAAATCGAGTAACGTTTCTATGGAAACGACAGGATTTTCTTTTGGGATACGACAATCTCATTTCCGATCCACTAATCCTTCTTTACTGCATCCCTCACTCCCACACATTGACGAATTCACGCGGAAATTGCGTCGCTATGAAATACGAGTACAATGTGTTCTAAGACATTTCCTTCTAAATCGAGTAACGTTTCTATGGAAACGACAGGATTTTCTTTTGGGATACGACAATCTCATTTCCAATCCACTAATCCTTCTTTACTGCATCCCTCACTCCCAAACATTGACGAATTCACACGGAAATTCCGTCGCTATGAAATACGAGTACTATGTGTTCTAAGACATTTCCTTCTAAATCGAGTAACGTTTCTGTGGAAACGACAGGATTTTCTTTTGGGATACGACAATAACATTTCCGATCCACTAATCCATCTTTACCGGCATCCCTCACTCCCAAACATTGACGAATTCACACGGAAATTGCGTCGCTATGAAATACTATGTGTTCTAAGACATTTCCTTCTAAATCGAGTAACGTTTCTATGGAAACGACAGGATTTTCTTTTGGGATACGACAATCTCATTTCAGAGCCACCAATCCTTCTTTACTGCATCCCTCACTCCCACACATTGAAGAATTCACACGGATATTGCGTCGCTATGAAATACTGTGTGTTCTAAGACATTTCCTTCTAAATCGAGTAACGTTTCTATGGAAACGACACGATTTTCTTTTGGGATACGACAATCTCATTTCCGATCCACTAATACTTCTTTACTGCATCCCTCACTCCCACACATTGACGAATTCACACGGAAATTGCGTCGCTATGAAATACGAGTACTATGTCTTCTAAGACATTTCCTTCTAAATCGAGTAACGTTTCTATGGAAACGACAGGATTTTCTTTTGGAATACGACAATCACATTTCCGATCCACTAATCCTTCTTTACTGCATCCCTCACTCCCACACATTGACGAATTCACACGGAAATTGCGTCGCTATGAAATACGAGTACTATGTGTTCTAAGACATTTCCTTCTAAATCGAGTAACGTTTCTATGGAAACGACAGGATTTTCTTTTGGGATATGACAATCTCATTTCCAATCCACTAATCCTTCTTTACTGCATCCCTCACTCCCAAACATTGACGAATTCACACGGAAATTCCGTCGCTATGAAATACGAGTACTATGTGTTCTAAGACATTTCCTTCTAAATCGAGTAACGTTTCTGTGGAAACGACAGGATTTTCTTTTGGAATACGACAATCACATTTCCGATCCACTAATCCATCTTTACCGGCATCCCTCACTCCCAAACATTGACGAATTCACACGGAAATTGCGTCGCTATGAAATACTATGTGTTCTAAGACATTTCCTTCCAAATCGAGTAACGTTTCTATGGAAACGACAGAATTTTCTTTTGGGATACGACAATCTCATTTCAGATCCACTAATCCTTCTTTACTGCATCCCTCACTCCCACACATTGACGAATTCACACGGAAATTGCGTCGCTATGAAATACTGTGTGTTCTAAGACATTTCCTTCTAAATCGAGTAACGTTTCTATGGAAACGACACGATTTTCTTTTGGGATACGACAATCTCACTTCCGATCCACTAATCCTTCTTTACTGCATCCCTCACACCCACACATTGACGAATTCACACGGAAATTGCGTCGCTATGAAATACGAGTACTATGTGTTCTAAGACATTTCCTTCTAAATCGAGTAACGTTTCTATGGAAACGACAGGATTTTCTTTTGGGATACGACAATCTCTTTTCCGATCCACTAATCCTTCTTTACTGCATCCCTCACTCCCACACATTGACGAATTCACACGGAAATTCCGTCGCTGTGAAATACGAGTACTGTGTGTTCTAAGACATTTCCTTCTAAATCGAGTAACGCTTCTATGGAAACGACAGGATTTTCTTTTGGGATACGACAATCACATTTCCGATCCACTAATCCTTCTTTACTGCATTCCTCACTCCCACACATTGAAGAATTCACACGGAAATTGCGTCGCTATGAATTACTATGGTTTTTATGACTTCTCCTTCTATATCAACTAACGTTTCTATGGAAACGACAGGACTTTTTTTTGGGATGCGACAATCTCATTTTCGATCCACTAATCCTTCTTTACTGCATCCCTCACTCCCAAACATTGACGAATTCACACGGAAATTCCGTCGCTATGAAATACTATGTGTTCTAAGACATTTCCTTCTAAATCGAGTAACGTTTCTATGGAAACGACAGGATTTTCTTTTGGGATACGACAATCACATTTCCGATCCACTAATCCTTCTTTACTGCATCCCTAACTCCCACACATTGACGAATTCACACGGATATTGCGTCGCTATGAAATACGAGTACTATGTGTTCTAAGACATTTCCTTCTAAATCGAATAACGTTTCTATGGAAACGACAGGATTTTCTTTTGGGATACGACAATCACATTTCCGATCCACTAATCCTTCTTTACTGCATCCCTCCCTCCCACACATTGACGAATTCACACGGAAATTGCGTCGCTATGAAATTCGAGTACTATGTGTTCTAAGACATTTCCTTCTAAATCGAGTAACGTTTCTATGGAGCGACAGGATTTTCTTTTGGGATACGGCAATAACATTTCTGATCCTCTAATCCTTCTTTACTGCATCCCTCACTCCCAAACATTGACGAATTCACACGGAAATTGCGTCGCTATTAAATACGGGTACTATGTGTTCTAAGACATTTCCTTCTAAATCGAGTAACGTTTCTATGGAAACGACAGGATTTTCTTTTGGGATACAACAATCTTATTTCCGATCCACTAATCCTTCTTTACTGCATCCCTCACTCCCAAACATTGACGAATTCACACGGAAATTGCGTCGCTATGAAATACGAGTACTATGTGTTCTAAGACATTTCCTTCTAAATCGAGTAACGTTTCTATGGAACCGACAGGATTTTCTTTTCGGATACGACAATCTCATTTCCGATCCACTAATCCTTCTTTACAGCATCCCTCACTCCCACACATTGACGAATTCACACGGAAATTGCGTCGCTATGAAATACGAGTACTATGTGTTCTAAGACATTTCCTTCTAAATCGAGTAACGTTTCTATGGAAACGACAGGATTTTCTTTTGGGATACGACAATCTCATTTCCAATCCACTAATCCTTCTTTACTGCATCCCTCACTCCCAAACATTGACGAATTCACACGGAAATTCCGTCGCTATGAAATACGAGTACTATGTGTTCTAAGACATTTCCTTCTAAATCGAGTAACGTTTCTGTGGAAACGACAGGATTTTCTTTTGGGATACGACAATCACATTTCCGATCCACTAATCCATCTTTACCGGCATCCCTCACTCCCAAACATTGACGAATTCACACGGAAATTGCGTCGCTATGAAATACTATGTGTTCTAAGACATTTCCTTCTAAATCGAGTAACGTTTCTATGGGAACGACAGGATTTTCTTTTGGGATACGACAATCTCATTTCAGATCCACTAATCCTTCTTTACTGCATCCCTCACTCCCACACATTGACGAATTCACACGGAAATTGCGTCGCTATGAAGTACTGTGTGTTCTAAGACATTTCCTTCTAAATCGAGTAACGTCTCTATGGAAACGACACGATTTTCTTTTGGGATACGACAATCTCACTTCCGATCCACTAATCCTTCTTTACTGCATCCCTCACACCCACACATTGACGAATTCACACGGAAATTGCGTCGCTATGAAATACGAGTACTATGTGTTCTAAGACATTTCCTTCTAAATCGAGTAACGTTTCTATGGAAACGACAGGATTTTCTTTTGGGATACGACAATCTCTTTTCCGATCCACTAATCCTTCTTTACTGCATCCCTCACACCCACACATTGACGATTTCACACGGAAATTCCGTCGCTGTGAAATACGAGTACTGTGTGTTCTAAGACATTTCCTTCTAAATCGAGTAACGCTTCTATGGAAACGACAGGATTTTCTTTTGGGATACGACAATCACATTTCCGATTCACTAATCCTTCTTTACTGCATTCCTCACTCCCACACATTGAAGAATTCACACGGAAATTGCGTCGCTATGAATTACTATGGTTTTTATGACTTCTCCTTCTATATCAACTAACGTTTCTATGGAAACGACAGGACTTTTTTTTGGGATGCGACAATCTCATTTCCGATCCACTAATCCTTCTTTACTGCATCCCTCACTCCCAAACATTGACGAATTCACACGGAAATTCCGTCGCTATTAAATACGAGTACTATGTGTTCTAAGACATTTCCTTCTAAATCGAGTAATGTTTCTATGGAAACGACAGGATTTTCTTTTGGGATACATCAATCTTATTTCCGATCCACTAATCCTTCTTTACTGCATCCCTCACTCCCACACATTGACGAATTCACACGGAAATTGCGTCGCTATGATATACGAGTACTATGTGTTCTAAGACATTTCTTTCTAAATCGAGTAACGTTTCTATGGAAACGACAGGATTTTCTTTTCGGATACGACAACCTCATTTCCGTTCCACTAATCCTTCTTTACTGCATCCCTCACTCCCACACATTGACGAATTCACACGGAAATTGCGTCGCTATGAAATACGAGTACTATGTGTTCTAAGACATTTCCTTCTAAATCGAGTAACGTTTCTATGGAAACGACAGGATTTTCTTTTGGGATACGACAATCTCATTTCCAATCCACTAATCCTTCTTTACTGCATCCCTCACTCCCAAACATTGACGAATTCACACGGAAATTCCGTCGCTATGAAATACGAGTACTATGTGTTCTAAGACATTTCCTTCTAAATCGAGTAACGTTTCTGTGGAAACGACAGGATTTTCTTTTGGGATACGACAATCACATTTCCGATCCACTAATCCATCTTTACCGGCATCCCTCACTCCCAAACATTGACGAATTCACACGGAAATTGCGTCGCTATGAAATACTATGTGTTCTAAGACATTTCCTTCTAAATCGAGTAACGTTTCTATGGAAACGACAGGATTTTCTTTTGGGATACGACAATCTCATTTCAGATCCACTAATCCTTCTTTACTGCATCCCTCACTCCCACACATTGACGAATTCACACGGAAATTGCGTCGCTATGAAATACTGTGTGTTCTAAGACATTTCCTTCTAAATCGAGTAACGTTTCTATGGAAACGACACGATTTTCTTTTGGGATACGACAATCTCACTTCCGATCCACTAATCCTTCTTTACTGCATCCCTCACACCCACACATTGACGAATTCACACGGAAATTGCGTCGCTATGAAATACGAGTACTATGTGTTCTAAGACATTTCCTTCTAAATCGAGTAACGTTTCTATGGAAACGACAGGATTTTCTTTTGGGATACGACAATCTCTTTTCCGATCCACTAATCCTTCTTTACTGCATCCCTCACTCCCACACATTGACGAATTCACACGGAAATTCCGTCGCTGTGAAATACGAGTACTGTGTGTTCTAAGACATTTCCTCCTAAATCGAGTAACGCTTCTATGGAAACGACAGGATTTTCTTTTGGGATACGACAATCACATTTCCGATCCACTAATCCTTCTTTACTGCATTCCTCACTCCCACACATTGAACAATTCACACGGAAATTGCGTCGCTATGAATTACTATGGTTTTTATGACTTCTCCTTCTATATCAACTAACGTTTCTATGGAAACGACAGGACTTTTTTTGGGATGCGACAATCTCATTTCCGATCCACTAATCCTTCTTTACTGCATCCCTCACTCCCAAACATTGACGAATTCACACGGAAATTCCGTCGCTATGAAATACTATGTGTTCTAAGACATTTCCTTCTAAATCGAGTAACGTTTCTATGGAAACGACAGGATTTTCTTTTGGGATACGACAATCACATTTCCGATCCACTAATCCTTCTTTACTGCATCCCTAACTCCCACACATTGACGAATTCACACGGATATTGCGTCGCTATGAAATACGATTACTATGTGTTCTAAGACATTTCCTTCTAAATCGAATAACGTTTCTATGGAAACGACAGGATTTTCTTTTGGGATACGACAATCACATTTCCGATCCACTAATCCTTCTTTACTGCATCCCTCCCTCCCACACATTGACGAATTCACACGGAAATTGCGTCGCTATGAAGTTCGAGTACTATGTGTTCTAAGACATTTCCTTCTAAATCGAGTAACGTTTCTATGGAGCGACAGGATTTTCTTTTGGGATACGGCAATCACATTTCTGATCCTCTAATCCTTCTTTACTGCATCCCTCACTCCCAAACATTGACGAATTCACACGGAAATTGCGTCGCTATTAAATACGAGTACTATGTGTTCTAAGACATTTCCTTCTAAATCGAGTAACGTTTCTATGGAAACGACAGGATTTTCTTTTGGGATACAACAATCTTTTTTCCGATCCACTAATCCTTCTTTACTGCATCCCTCACTCCCACACATTGACGAATTCACACGGAAATTGCGTCGCTATGAAATACGAGTACTATGTGTTCTAAGACATTTCCTTCTAAATCGAGTAACGTTTCTATGGAAACGACAGGATTTTCTTTTCGGATACGACAATCTCATTTCCGATCCACTAATCCTTCTTTACTGCATCCATCACTCCCACACATTGACGAATTCACACGGAAATTGCGTCGCTATGAAATACGAGTACTATGTGTTCTAAGACATTTCCTTCTAAATCGAGTAACGTTTCTATGGAAACGACAGGATTTTCTTTTGGGATACGACAATCTCATATCCAATCCACTAATCCTTCTTTACTGCATCCCTCACTCCCAAACATTGACGAATTCACACGGAAATTCCGTCGCTATGAAATACGAGTACTATGTGTTCTAAGACATTTCCTTCTAAATCGAGTAACGTTTCTGTGGAAACGACAGGATTTTCTTTTGGGATACGACAATCACATTTCCGATCCACTAATCCATCTTTACCGGCATCCCTCACTCCCAAACATTGACGAATTCACACGGAAATTGCGTCGCTATGAAATACTATGTGTTCTAAGACATTTCCTTCTAAATCGAGTAACGTTTCTATGGAAACGACAGGATTTTCTTTTGGGATACGACAATCTCATTTCAGATCCACTAATCCTTCTTTACTGCATCCCTCACTCCCACACATTGACGAATTCACACGGAAATTGCGTCGCTATGAAATACTGTGTGTTCTAAGACATTTCCTTCTAAATCGAGTAACGTTTCTATGGAAACGACACGATATTCTTTTGGGATACGACAATCTCATTTCCGATACACTAATCCTTCTTTACTGCATCCCTCACACCCACACATTGACGAATTCACACGGAAATTGCGTCGCTATGAAATACGAGTACTATGTGTTCTAAGACATTTCCTTCTAAATCGAGTAACGTTTCTATGGAAACGACAGGATTTTCTTTTGGAATACGACAATCACATTTCCGATCCACTAATCCTTCTTTACTGCATCCCTCACTCCCACACATTGGCGAATTCACATTGAAATTGCGTCGCTATGAAACACGAGTACTATGTGTTCTAAGACATTTCCTTCTAAATCGAGTAACGTTTCTATGGAAACGACAGGATTTTCTTTTGGGATACGACAATCTCATTTCCAATCCACTAATCCTTCTTTACTGCAACCCTCACTCCCAAACATTGACGAATTCACATGGAAATTCCGTCGCTATGAAATACAAGTATTATGTGTTCTAAGACATTTCCTTCTAAATCGAGTAACGTTTCTGTGGAAACGACAGGATTTTCTTTTGGGATACGACAATCACATTTCCGATCCACTAATCCATCTTTACCGGCATCCCTCACTCCCAAACATTGACGAATTCACACGGAAATTGCGTCGCTATGAAATACTATGTGTTCTAAGACATTTCCTTCTAAATCGAGTAACGTTTCTATGGAAACGACAGGATTTTCTTTTGGGATACGAGAATCTCATTTCAGATCCACTAATCCTTCTTTACTGCATCCCTCACTCCCACACATTGACGAATTCACACGGAAATTGCGTCGCTATGAAATACTGTGTGTTCTAAGACATTTCCTTCTAAATCGAGTAACGTTTCTATGGAAACGACACGATTTTCTTTTGGGATACGACAATCTCATTTCCGATCCACTAATCCTTCTTTACTGCATCCCTCACACCCACACATTGACGAATTCACACGGAAATTGCGTCGCTATGAAATACGAGTACTATGTGTTCTAAGACATTTCCTTCTAAATCGAGTAACGTTTCTATGGAAACGGCAGGATTTTCTTTTGGGATACGACAATCACATTTCCGATCCACAAATCGTTCTTTACTGCATCCCTCACTCCCAAACATTGACGAATTCACACGGAAATTGCGTCGCTATGAAATACGAGTACTATGTGTTCTAAGACATTTCCTTCTAAATCGAGTAACGTTTCTATGGAAACGACAGAATTTTCTTTTGGGATACGACAATCTCATTTCCGATCCACTAATCCTTCTTTACTGCATCCCTCACTCCCACACATTGACGAATTCACACGGAAATTGCGTCGCTATGAAATACGAGTACTATGTGTTCTAAGACATTTCCTTCTAAATCGAGTAACGTTTCTATGGAAACGACAGGATTTTCTTTGGGATACGACAATCTCATTTCCGATCCACTAATCCTTCTTTACTGCATCCCCTCTCCCAAACATTGACGAATTCACACGGAAATTCCGTCGCCACGAAATACGAGTACTATGTGTTCTAAGACATTTCCTTCTAAATCGAGTAACGTTTCTATGGAAACGACAAGATTTTCTTTTGGGATACGACAATCACATTTCCGATCCACTAATCCTTCTTTACTGCATCCCTCACTCCCAAACATTGACGAATTCACACGGAAATTGCGTCGCTATGAAATACTATGTGTTCTAAGACATTTCCTTCTAAATCGAGTAACGTTTCTATGGAAACGACAGGATTTTCTTTTGGGATACGACAATCTCATTTTCGATCCACTAATCCTTCTTTACTGCATCCCTCACTCCCACACATTGACGAATTCACACGAAAATTGCGTCGCTATGAAATACTATGTGTTCTAAGACATTTCCTTCTAAATCGAGTAACGTTTCTATGGAAACGACAGGATTTTCTTTTGGGATACGACAATCTCATTTCAGATCCACTAATCCTTCTTTACTGCATCCCTCACTCCCACACATTGACGAATTCACACGGAAATTCCGTCGCTATGAAATACGAGTACTATGTGTTCTAAGACATTTCCTTCTAAATCGAGTAACGTTTCTATGGATACGACAGGATTTTCTTTTGGGATACGACAATCACATTTCCGATCCACAAATCGTTCTTTACTGCATCCCTCACTCCCAAACATTGACGAATTCACACGGAAATTGCGTCGCTACGAAATACGAGTACTATGTGTTCTAAGACATTTCCTTCTAAATCGAGTAACGTTTTTGAGGAAACGACAGGATTTTCTTTTGGGATACGACAATCACATTTCCGATCCACTAATCCATCTTTACCGGCATCCCTCACTCCCAAACATTGACGAATTCACACGGAAATTGCGTCGCTATGAAATACTATGTGTTCTAAGACATTTCCTTCTAAATCGAGTAACGTTTCTATGGAAACGACAGGATTTTCTTTTGGGATACGACAATCTCATTTCAGATCCACTAATCCTTCTTTACTGCATCCCTCACTCCCACACATTGACGAATTCACACGGAAATTGCGTCGCTATGAAATACTGTGTGTTCTAAGACATTTCCTTCTAAATCGAGTAACGTTTCTATGGAAACGACACGATTTTCTTTTGGGATACGACAATCTCATTTCCGATCCACTAATCCTTCTTTACTGCATCCCTCACACCCACACATTGACGAATTCACACGGAAATTGCGTCGCTATGAAATACGAGTACTGTGTGTTCTAAGACATTTCCTTCTAAATCGAGTAACGTTTCTGCTGCGATTACGAATATGTGTTCTTCGTGCCCGGCGTGTGTCGAACAACAATCCGCACCGCCGCGGAAAGTCTTTGCGTGGCCAAAAGCCACTTCCCCTTGGCAACGCTTGCACATCGATTTTGCTGGTCCATTCTGGAATGCTCGATGGTTGGTTCTGGTCGACGCCTTCAGTAATTTTCCTTTTGTTGTCCGGATGTCTTCCACGACGTCCTCCGCCACCATCCAAGCGTTGTCTGCTATCTTTTGCATTGAAGGTCTTCCGCAGACTATTGTTTCCGACAATGGCCCACAATTCCTGTCCGCAGAATTCCAGTCATTCTGCCAGGCCAATGGTATTCAACATCTGACATCCGCGCCGTTTTCGCCTCAGTCCAACGGTGCCGCTGAACGCTTGGTCCGGACTTTCAAGTCACAGATGTTGAAATTGAAAGAGTCGCATTCTCGGGAGGACGCATTGTTGCTCTTTTTGTCTTCGTATCGCTCTCAGCCCCGAGATGGTCGCTCGCCGGCTGAGTTGCTCCACGGTCGTCCTCATCGCACCTTGATGTCTTTGCTGCATCCGCCGCATCAGGTTCCTGCGCAGCGGCAGACTCCTGCTTTTGCTCCAGGCGACGTGGTATTTTATCGAAACTATCGAGGTTCACGGCGTTGGCTCGCAGGGCGCATTCTTCGCTGCCTCGGCCGCGCGATGTATTTGGTTTTGGGGGCCTCTGGTGCGGTGCGTCGGCATCTCAATCAGCTGCGCCTCTGTCGTCGCTCGGGTTCTGCCGCTCCCCGTCTGCTTTCAGCGACGGTGCCGTCCGGTCAGCGCCCTGGGGACCCATCTACTGGCTCGCCTCATCCCCAGGTGTTACCGACGATGCCTTCCATTTTGCCCCATGGCGACGCGCCGCCGCCGCCGCCGCCGCCGCAGCAGCAGCAGCCGCCGGCGCCGACCGCATTCGCGCTTCGTTGCAGCCGCCAGGCGCCTCCCAGGGTCACGCGCCGCCGATCGCTTCCCGTGACCAGCTGTCCTCCGCAATGGAACTCCAGCCCGCTCCGGACCACATGACGTCATCGCGCGTCGGCTCCCCCGCCGCCATGGACATAGACCCTTCGGTCCCTCATGTCTTCTCACGGGCGCATACACCGCATGTTGACGTGCACCCTGGACTAGTTTTGCAGGCGTTTCCTAGCTCCCCTCGGACCGGATGGCCGGGTGCGGGTGGCACAGCCTCGCCTGTTGTTAGGCTCCCCACCTCATCGCATACGTCAACATGTGGTCCTCCCCACGGCGGGCGGAAGCCTTATCTCACGACCGTTCGCCGATTTGCGGGGGAGGAATGTGGTGTCACCGCCAGACACCACACTTGCTAGGTGGTAGTTTAAATCGGCCGCGGTCCATGTAGTACATGTCGGACCCGCGTGTCGCCACTGTGATCGCAGACCTAGCGCCACCACCAAGGCAGGTCTCGTGATACGAGAGTGGACTCGACCCCAGTTGTACGAGAACCAAGCTACCGCCCAGTTGTACGCGAACCTAGCTATCGCCCAGTTGTACGAAGCCTTTCTCTCTCATTAGCCGAGAGACATAATAGCCATCAGCTAAGTTAATGGCTACGAACTAGCAAGGAGCCATTTGTATCAGTGCCTATAGCTTACGAGTAATCAAGAGAGATGTATTCCAAGGAATTATTAAAAGTTAAGTAAAAAGCATCTACATACTTTTCTTCTTATTCATTCATAAGTTTTTATGTTCCAGACTTCACGCCCGTATGCTTATTGCCGTTCGTGCACTATCGGCCACAGCGTTAGTTTAGCATTCCTTTTCAGCAATCAACATCACGGTGTCGGTCCAGCTACCGACACTACAGTTTCTATGGAAACGAGAGGATTTTCTTTTGGAACACGACAATCATATTTCCGATCCACTAATCCTTCTTTACTGCATCCCTCACTCCCACACATTGACGAATTCACACGGAAATTGCGTCGCTATGAAATACGAGTACTATGTGTTCTAAGACATTTCCTTCTAAATCGAGTAACGTTTCTATGGAAACGACAGGATTTTCTTTTGGGATACGGCAATCACATTTCCGATCCTCTAATTCTTCTTTACTGCATCCCTCACTCCCACACATTTGCGAATTCACACGGAAATTGCGTCGCCATGAAATACGAGTACTATGTGTTCTAAGACATTTCCTTCTAAATCGAAAAACGTTTCTATGGAAACGACAGGATTTTCTTTTGGGATACGACAATCACATTTCCGATCCTCTAATCCTTCTTTTCTGCATCCCTCACTCTCAAACATTGACGAATTCACACGGAAATTGCGTCGCTATGAAATACGAGTACTATGTGTTCTAAGACATTTCCTTCTAAATCGAGTAACGTTTCTATGGAAACGACAGGATTTTCTTTTGGAACACGACAATCATATTTCCGATCCACTAATCCTTCTTTACTGCATCCCTCACTCCCACACATTGACGAATTCACACGGAAATTGCGTCGCCATGAAATACGAGTACTATGTGTTCTAAGACATTTCCTTCTAAATCGAAAAACGTTTCTATGGAAACGACAGGATTTTCTTTTGGGATACGACAATCACATTTCCGATCCACTAATCCTTCTTTACTGCATCCCTCACCCCCAAACATTGACGAATTCACACGGAAATTGCGTCGCTATGAATTACTATGGGTTCTATGACTTCCCCTTCTAAATCGAGTAACGTTTCTATGGAATCGACAGCCTTTTCTTTTGGGATACGACAATCTCATTTCCGATCCACTAATCCTTCTTTACTGCATCCCTCACTCCCACACATTGACGAATTCACACGGAAATTCCGTCGCTATGAAATACGAGTACTATGTGTTCTAAGACATTTCCTTCTAAATCGAGTAACGTTTCTATGGAAACGACAGGATTTTCTTTTGGGATACGACAATCACATTTCCGATCCACAAATCGTTCCTTACTGCGTCCCTCACTCCCAAACATTGACGAATTCACACGGAAATTGCGTCGCTACGAAATACGAGTACTATGTGTTCTAAGACATTTCCTTCTAAATCGAGTAATGTTTCTATGGAAACGACAGGATTTTCTTTTGGGATTCGACAATCTCATTTCCGATCCATTAATCCTTCTTTACTGCATTCCTCACTCCCACACATTGACGAATTCACACGGAAATTGCGTCGCTATGAATTACTATGGTTTTTATGACTTCTCCTTCTAAATCAAGTAACGTTTCTATGGAAACGACAGGACTTTTTTTTGGGATACGACAATCTCATTTCCGATCCACTAATCCTTCTTTACTGCATCCCTCACTCCCAAACATTGACGAATTCACACGGAAATTGCGTCGCTATGAAATACTATGTGTTCTAAGACATTTCCTTCTAAATCGAGTAACGTTTCTATGGAAACGACAGGATTTTCTTTTGGGATACGACAATCACATTACCGATCCACTAATCCTTCTTTACTGCATCCCTCACTCCCAAACATTGACGAATTCACACGGAAATTGCGTCGCTATGAATTACTGTGGGTTCTATGACTTCCCCTTCTAAATCGAGTAACGTTTCTATGGAATCGACAGCCTTTTCTTTTGGGATACGACAATCTCATTTCCGATCCAATAATCCTTCTTTACTGCATCCCTCACTCCCACACATTGACGAATTCACACGGAAATTCCGTCGCTATGAAATACGAGTACTATGTGTTCTAAGACATTTCCTTCTAAATAGAGTAACGTTTTTATGGAAACGACAGGATTTTCTTTTGGGATACGACAATCACATTTCCGATCCACAAATCGTTCTTTACTGCATCCCTCACTCCCAAACATTGACGAATTCACACGGAAATTGCGTCGCTATGAAATACGAGTACTATGTGTTCTAAGACATTTCCTTCTAAAGCGAGTAACGTTTCTATGGAAACGACAGGATTTTCTTTTGGGATACGACAATCTCATTTCCGATCCACTAATCCTTCTTTACTGCATCCCCACTCCCAAACGTTGACGAATTCACACGGAAATTCCGTCGCTATGAAATACGAGTACTATGTGTTCTAAGACATTTCCTTCTAGAGTAACGTTTCTATGGAAACGACAGGATTTTCTTTTGGGATACGACAATCACATTTCCGATCCACTAATCCATCTTTACCCGCATCCCTCACTCCCAAACATTGACGAATTCACACGGAAATTGCGTCGCTATGAAATACTATGTGTTCTAAGACATTTCCTTCTAAATCGAGTAACGTTTCTATGGAAACGACAGGATTTTCTTTTGGGATACGACAATCTCATTTCAGATCCACTAATCCTTGTTTACTGCATCCCTCACTCCCACACATTGACGAATTCACACGAAAATTGCGTCGCTATGAAATACTGTGTGTTCTAAGACATTTCCTTCTAAATCGAGGAACGTTTCTATGGAAACGACACGATTTTCTTTTGGGATACGACAATCTCATTTCCGATCCACTAATCCTTCTTTACTGCATCCCTAACTCCCACACATTGACGAATTCACACGGAAATTGTGTCGCTATGAAATACGAGTACTATGTGTTCTAAGACATTTCCTTCTAAATCGAATAACGTTTCTATGGAAACGACAGGATTTTCTTTTGGGATACGACAATCACATTTCCGATCCACTAATCCTTCTTTACTGCATCCCTCACTCCCACACATTGACGAATTCACACGGAAATTGCGTCGCTATGAAATTCGAGTACTATGTGTTCCAAGACATTTCCTTCTAAATCGAGTAACGTTTCTATGGAAACGACAGGATTTTCTTTTGGGATACGACAATCACATTTCCGATCCACTAATCCTTCTTTACTGCATCCCTCACTCCCAAACATTGACGAATTCACACGGATATTGCGTCGCTATGAAATACTATGTGTTCTAAGACATTTCCTTCTAAATCGAGTAACGTTTCTATGGAAACGACAGGATTTTCTTTTGGGATACGACAATCTCATTTCCGATCCACTAATCCTCCTTTACTGCATCCCTCACTCCCACACATTGACGAATTCACACGAAAATTGCGTCGCTATGAAATACTATGTGTTCTAAGACATTTCCTTCTAAATCGAGTAACGTTTCTATGGAAACGACAGGATTTTCTTTTGGGATACGACAATCTCATTTCAGATCCACTAATCCTTCTTTACTGCATATCTCACTCCCACACATTGTCGAATTCACACGGAAATTCCGTCGCTATGAAATACGAGTACTATGTGTTCTAAGACATTTCCTTCTAAATCGAGTAACGTTTCTATGGAAACGACAGGATTTTCTTTTGGGATACGACAATCACATTTCCGATCCACAAATCGTTCTATACTGCATCCCTCACTCCCAAACATTGACGAATTCACACGGAAATTGCGTCGCTATGAAATACGAGTACTATGTGTTCTAAGACATTTCCTTCTAAATCGAGTAACGTTTCTGAGGAAACGACAGGATTTTCTTTTGCGATACGACAATCACATTTTCGATCCACTAATCCATCTTTACCGGCATCCTTCACTCCCAAACATTGACGAATTCACACGGAAATTGCGTCGCTATGAAATACTATGTGTTCTAAGACATTTCCTTCTAAATCGAGTAACGTTTCTATGGAAACGACAGGATTTTCTTTTGGGATACGGCAATCTCATTTCAGATCCACTAATCCTTCTTTACTGCATCCCTCACTCCCACACATTGACGAATTCACACGGAAATTGCGTCGCTATGAAATACTGTGTGTTCTAAGACATTTCCTTCTAAATCGAGTAACGTTTCTATGGAAACGACACGATTTTCTTTTGGGATACGACAATCTCATTTCCGATCCACTAATCCTTCTTTACTGCATCCCTCACCCCCACACATTGACGAATTCACACGGAAATTGCGTCGCTATGAAATACGAGTACTATGTGTTCTAAGACATTTCCTTCTAAATCGAGTAACGTTTCTATGGAAACGACAGGATTTTCTTTTGGGATACGGCAATCACATTTCCGATCCTCTAATCCTTCTTTACTGCATCCCTCACTCCCACACATTTGCGAATTCACACGGAAATTGCGTCGCCATGAAATACGAGTACTATGTGTTCTAAGACATTTCCTTCTAAATCGAGTAACGTTTCTATGGAAACGACAGGATTTTCTTTTGGGATACGCCAATCACATTTCCGATCCACTAATCCTTCTTTTCTGCATCCCTCACTCTCAAACATTGACGAATTCACACGGAAATTGCGTCGCTATGAAATACGAGTACTATGTGTTCTAAGACATTTCCTTCTAAATCGAGTAACGTTTCTATGGAAACGACAGGATTTTCTTTTGGGATAACACAATCACATTTCCGATCCACAAATCGTTCTTTACTGCATCCCTCACTCCCAAACATTGACGAATTCACACGGAAATTGCGTCGCTATGAAATACGAGTACTATGTGTTCTAAGACATTTCCTTCTAAATCGAGTAACGTTTCTATGGAAACGACAGGATTTTCTTTTGGGATACGACAATCACATTTATGATCCACAAGTCGTTCTTTACTGCATCCCTCACTCCCAAACATTGACGAATTCACACGGAAATTGCGTCGCTATGAAATACGAGTACTATGTGTTCTAAGACATTTCCTTCTAAATCGAGTAACGTTTCTATGGAAACGACAGGATTTTCTTTTGGGATACGACAATCTCATTTCCGATCCCTTAATCCTTCTTTACTGCATTCCTCACTCCCACACATTGACGAATTCACACGGAAATTGCGTCGCTATGAATTACTGTGGTTTTTATGACTTCTCCTTCTAAATCAAGTAACGTTTCTATCGAAACGACAGGACTTTTTTTTGGGATACGACAATCTCATTTCCGATCCACTAATCCTTCTTTACTGCATCCCTCACTCCCAAACATTGACGAATTCACACGGAAATTCCGTCGCTATGAAATACTATGTGTTCTAAGACATTTCCTTCTAAATCGAGTAAAGTTTCTATGGAAACGACAGGATTTTCTTCTGGGATACGACAATCACATTTCCGATCCACTAATCCTTCTTTACTGCATCCCTCACTCCCAAACATTGACGAATTCACACGGAAATTGCGTCGCTATGAATTACTATGGGTTCTATGACTTCCCCTTCTAAATCGAGTAACGTTTCTATGGAATCGACAGCTTTTTCTTTTGGGATACGACAATCTCATTTCCGATCCACTAATCCTTCTTTACTGCATCCCTCACTCCCACACATTGACGAATTCACACGGAAATTCCGTCGCTATTAAATACGAGTACTATGTGTTCTAAGACATTTCCTTCTAAATCGAGTAACGTTTCTATGGAAACGACAGGATTTTCTTTTGGGATACGACAATCACATTTCCGATCCACAAATCGTTCCTTACTGCATCCCTCACTCCCAAACATTGACGAATTCACACGGAAATTGCGTCGCTATGAAATACGAGTACTATGTGTTCTAAGACATTTCCTTCTAAATCGAGTAATGTTTCTATGGAAGCGACAGGATTTTCTTTTGGGATACGACAATCACATTTCCGATCCACAAATCGTTCTTTACTGCATCCCTCACTCCCAAACATTGACGAATTCACACGGAAATTGCGTCGCTATGAAATACGAGTACTTTGTGTTCTATGACATTTCCTTCTAAATCGAGTAACGTTTCTATGGAAACGACAGGATTTTCTTTTGGGATACGACAATCTCATTTCCGATCCACTAATCCTTCTTTACTGCATCCCCACTCCCAAACGTTGACGAATTCACACGGAAATTCCGTCGCTACGAAATACGAGTACTATGTGTTCTAAGACATTTCCTTCTAGAGTAACGTTTCTGTGGAAACGACAGGATTTTCTTTTGGGATACGACAATCACATTTCCGATCCACTAATCCATCTTTACCCGCATCCCTCACTCCCAAACATTGACGAATTCACACGGAAATTGCGTCGCTATGAAATACTATGTGTTCTAAGACATTTCCTTCTAAATCGAGTAACGTTTCTATGGAAACGACAGGATTTTCTTTTGGGATACGACAATCACATTTCCGATCCACTAATCCTTCTTTACTGCATCGCTCACTCCCACACATTGACGAATTCACACGGAAATTGCGTCGCTATGAAATTCGAGTACTATGTGTTCCAAGACATTTCCTTCTAAATCGAGTAACGTTTCTATGGAAACGACAGGATTTTCTTTTGGGATACGACAATCACATTTCCGATCCACTAATCCTTCTTTACTGCATCCCTCACTCCAAAACATTGACGAATTCACACGGAAATTGCGTCGCTATGAAATACTATGTGTTCCAAGACATTTCCTTCTAAATCGAGTAACGTTTCTATGGAAACGACAGGATTTTCTTTTGGGATACGACAATCTCATTTCCGATCCACTAATCCTTCTTTACTGCATCCCTCACTCCCACACATTGACGAATTCACACGAAAATTGCGTCGCTATGAAATACTATGTGTTCTAAGACATTTCCTTCTAAATCGAGTAACGTTTCTATGGAAACGACAGGATTTTCTTTTGGGATACGACAATCTCATTTCAGATCCACTAATCCTTCTTTACTGCATCCCTCACTCCCACACATTGTCGAATTCACACGGAAATTCCGTCGCTATGAAATACGAGTACTATGTGTTCTAAGACATTTCCTTCTAAATCGAGTAACGTTTCTATGGAAACGACAGGATTTACTTTTGGGATACGACAATCACATTTCCGATCCACAAATCGTTCTTTACTGCATCCCTCACTCCCAAACATTGACGAATTCACACGGAAATTGCGTCGCTATGAAATACGAGTACTATGTGTTCTAAGACATTTCCTACTAAATCGAGTAACGTTTCTGAGGAAACGACAGGATTTTCTTTTGGGATACGACAATCACATTTCCGATCCACTAATCCATCTTTACCGGCATCCCTCACTCCCAAACATTGACGAATTCACACGGAAGTTGCGTCGCTATGAAATACTATGTGTTCTAAGACATTTCCTTCTAAATCGAGTAACGTTTCTATGGAAACGACAGGATTTTCTTTTGGGATACGACAATCTCATTTCAGATCCACTAATCCTTCTTTACTGCATCCCTCACTCCCACACATTGACGAATTCACACGGAAATTGCGTCGCTATGAAATACTGTGTGTTCTAAGACATTTCCTTCTAAATCGAGTAACGTTTCTATGGAAACGACACGATTTTCTTTTGGGATACGACAATCTCATTTCCGATCCACTAATCCTTCTTTACTGCATCCCTCACACCCACACATTGACGGATTCACACGGAAATTGCGTCGCTATGAAATACGAGTACTATGTGTTCTAAGACATTTCCTTCTAAATCGAGGAACGTTTCTATTGAAACGACAGGATTTTTTTTTTTGGATACGGCAATCACATTTCCGATCCTCTAATCCTTCTTTACTGCATCCCTCACTCCCACACATTTGCGAATTCACACGGAAATTGCGTCGCCATGAAATACGAGTACTATGTGTTCTAAGACATTTCCTTCTAAATCGAGTAACGTTTCTATGGAAACGACAGGATTTTCTTTTGGGATACGACAATCACATTTCCGATCCACTAATCCTTCTTTTCTGCATCCCTCACTCTCAAACATTGACGAATTCACACGGAAATTGCGTCGCTATGAAATACGAGTACTATGTGTTCTAAGACATTTCCTTCTAAATCGAGTAACGTTTCTATGGAAACGACAGGATTTTCTTTTGGGATACGACAATCACATTTCCGATCCACAAATCGTTCTTTACTGCATCCCTCACTCCCAAACATTGACGAATTCACACGGAAATTGCGTCGCTATGAAATACGAGTACTATGTGTTCTAAGACATTTCCTTCTAAATCGAGTAACGTTTCTATGGAAACGACAGGATTTTCTTTTGGGATACGACAATCACATTTCCGATCCACAAATCGTTCTTTACTGAATCCCTCACTCCCAAACATTGACGAATTCACACGGAAATTGCGTCGCTATGAAATACGAGTACTATGTGTTCTAAGACATTTCCTTCTAAATCGAGTAACGTTTCTATGGAAACGACAGGATTTTCTTTTGGGATACGACAATCACATTTCCGATCCACAAATCGTTCTTTACTGCATCCCTCACTCCCAAACATTGACGAATTCACACGGAAATTGCGTCGCTATGAAATACGAGTACTATGTGTTCTATGACATTTCCTTCTAAATCGAGTAACGTTTCTATGGAAACGACAGGATTTTCTTTTGGGATACGACAATCTCATTTCCGATCCACTAATCCTTCTTTACTGCATCCCCACTCCCAAACGTCGACGAATTCACACGGAAATTCCGTCGCTATGAAATACGAGTACTATGTGTTCTAAGACATTTCCTTCTAGAGTAACGTTTCTATGGAAACGACAGGATTTTCTTTTGGGATACGACAATCACATTTCCGATCCACTAATCCATCTTTACCCGCATCCCTCACTCCCAAACATTGACGAATTCACACGGAAATTGCGTCGCTATGAAATACTATGTGTTCTAAGACATTTCCTTCTAAATCGAGTAACGTTTCTATGGAAACGACAGGATTTTCTTTTGGGATACGACAATCTCATTTCAGATCCACTAATCCTTCTTTACTGCATCCCTCACTCCCACACATTGACGAATTCACACGGAAATTGCGTCGCTATGAAATTCGAGTACTATGTGTTCCAAGACATTTCCTTCTAAATCGAGTAACGTTTCTATGGAAACGACAGGATTTTCTTTTGGGATACGACAATCACATTTCCGATCCACTAATCCTTCTTTACTGCATCCCTCACTCCCAAACATTGACGAATTCACACGGAAATTGCGTCGCTATGAAATACTATGTGTTCCAAGACATTTCCTTCTAAATCGAGTAACGTTTCTATGGAAACAACAGGATTTTCTTTTGGGATACGACAATCTCATTTCCGATCCACTAATCCTTCTTTACTGCATCCCTCACTCCCACACATTGACGAATTCACACGAAAATTGCGTCGCTATGAAATACTATGTGTTCTAAGACATTTCCTTCTAAATCGAGTAACGTTTCTATGGAAACGACAGGATTTTCTTTTGGGATACGACAATCTCATTTCAGATCCACTAATCCTTCTTTACTGCATCCCTCACTCCCACACATTGTCGAATTCACACGGAAATTCCGTCGCTATGAAATACGAGTACTGTGTGTTCTAAGACATTTCCTTCTAAATCGAGTAACGTTTCTATGGAAACGGCAGGATTTACTTTTGGGATACGACAATCACATTTCCGATCCACAAATCGTTCTTTACTGCATCCCTCACTCCCAAACATTGACGAATTCACACGGAAATTGCGTCGCTATGAAATACGAGTACTATGTGTTCTAAGACATTTCCTACTAAATCGAGTAACGTTTCTGAGGAAACGACAGGATTTTCTTTTGGGATACGACAATCACATTTCCGATCCACTAATCCATCTTTACCGGCAACCCTCACTCCCAAACATTGACGAATTCACACGGAAGTTGCGTCGCTATGAAATACTATGTGTTCTAAGACATTTCCTTCTAAATCGAGTATCGTTTCTATGGAAACGACAGGATTTTCTTTTGGGATACGACAATCTCATTTCAGATCCACTAATCCTTCTTTACTGCATCCCTCACTCCCACACATTGACGAATTCACACGGAAATTGCGTCGCTATGAAATACTGTGTGTTCTAAGACATTTCCTTCTAAATCGAGTAACGTTTCTATGGAAACGACACGATTTTCTTTTGTGATACGACAATCTCATTTCCGATCCACTAATCCTTCTTTACTGCATCCCTCACACCCACACATTGACGGATTCACACGGAAATTGCGTCGCTATGAAATACGAGTACTATGTGTTCTAAGACATTTCCTTCTAAATCGAGGAACGTTTCTATGGAAACGACAGGATTTTTTTTTTGGATACGGCAATCACATTTCCGATCCTCTAATCCTTCTTTACTGCATCCCTCACTCCCACACATTTGCGAATTCACACGGAAATTGCGTCGCCATGAAATACGAGTACTATGTGTTCTAAGACATTTCCTTCTAAATCGAGTAACGTTTCTATGGAAACGACAGGATTTTCTTTTGGGATACGACAATCACATTTCTGATCCACTAATCCTTCTTTTCTGCATCCCTCACTCTCAAACATTGACGAATTCACACGGAAATTGCGTCGCTATGAAATACGAGTACTATGTGTTCTAAGACATTTCCTTCTAAATCGAGTAACGTTTCTATGGAAACGACAGGATTTTCTTTTGGGATACGACAATCACATTTCCGATCCACAAATCGTTCTTTACTGCATCCCTCACTCCCAAACATTGACGAATTCACAAGGAAATTGCGTCGCTATGAAATACGAGTACTATGTGTTCTAAGACATTTCCTTCTAAATCGAGTAACGTTTCTATGGAAGCGACAGGACTTTCTTTTGGGATACGACAATCACATTTCCGATCCACAAATCGTTCTTTACTGCATCCCTCACTCCCAAACATTGACGAATTCACACGGAAATTGCGTCGCTATGAAATACGAGTACTATGTGTTCTAAGACATTTCCTTCTAAATCGAGTAACTTTTCTATGGAAACGACAGGATTTTCTTTTGGGATACGACAATCTCATTTCCGATCCATTAATCCTTCTTTACTGCATTCCTCACTCCCACACATTGACGAATTCACACGGAAATTGCGTCGCTATGAATTACTGTGGTTTTTATGACTTCTCCTTCTAAATCAAGTAACGTTTCTATCGAAACGACAGGACTTTTATTTGGGATACGACAATCTCATTTCCGATCCACTAATCATTCTTTACTGCATCCCTCACTCCCAAACATTGACGAATTCACACGGAAATTCCGTCGCTATGAAATACTATGTGTTCTAAGACATTTCCTTCTAAATCGAGTAAAGTTTCTATGGAAACGACAGGATTTTCTTTTGGGATACGACAATCACATTTCCGATCCACTAATCCTTCTTTACTGCATCCCTCACTCCCAAACATTGACGAATTCACACGGAAATTGCGTCGCTATGAATTACTATGGGTTCTATGACTTCCCCTTCTAAATCGAGTAACGTTTCTATGGAATCGACAGCCTTTTCTTTTGGGATACGACAATCTCATTTCCGATCCACTAATCCTTCTTTACTGCATCCCTCACTCCCACACATTGACGAATTCACACGGAAATTCCGTCGCTATGAAATACGAGTACTATGTGTTCTAAGACATTTCCTTCTAAATCGAGTAACGTTTCTATGGAAACGACAGGATTTTCTTTTGGGATACGACAATCACATTTCCGATCCACAAATCGTTCCTTACTGCATCCCTCACTCCCAAACATTGACGAATTCACACGGAAATTGCGTCGCTATGAAATACGAGTACTATGTGTTCTAAGACATTTCCTTCTAAATCGAGTAACGTTTCTATGGAAACGACAGGATTTTCTTTTGGGATACGACAATCTCATTTCCGATCCACTAATCCTTCTTTACTGCATCCCTCACTCCCACACATTGACGAATTCACACGGAAATTGCGTCAATATGAAATACGAGTACTATGTGTTCTAAGACATTTCCTTCTAAATCGAGTAATGTTTCTATGGAAACGACAGGATTTTCTTTTGGGATACGACAATCTCATTTCCGATCCATTACCCTTCTTTACTGCATTCCTCACTCCCACACATTGACGAATTCACACGGAAATTGCGTCGCTATGAATTACTATGGTTTTTATGACTTCTCCTTCTAAATCAAGTAACGTTTCTATGGAAAGAACAGGACTTTTTTTTGGGATACGACAATCTCATTTCCGATCCACTAATCCTTCTTTACTGCATCCCTCACTCCCAAACATTGACGAATTCACACGGAAATTCCGTCGCTATGAAATACTATGTGTTCTAAGACATTTCCTTCTAAATCGAGTAACGTTTCTATGGAAACGACAGGATTTTCTTTTGGGATACGACAATCACATTTCCGATCCACTAATCCTTCTTTACTGCATCCCTCACTAACAAACATTGACGAATTCACACGGAAATTGCGTCGCTATGAATTACTATGGGTTCTATGACTTCCCCTTCTAAATCGAGTAACGTTTCTATGGAATCGACAGCCTTTTCTTTTGGGGTACGACAATCTCATTTCCGATCCACTAATCCTTCTTTACTGCATCCCTCACTCCCACACATTGACGAATTCACACGGAAATTCCGTCGCTATGAAATACGAGTACTATGTGTTCTAAGACATTTCCTTCTAAATCGAGTAACGTTTTTATGGAAACGACAGGATTTTCTTTTGGGATACGACAATCACATTTCCGATCCACAAATCGTTCTTTACTGCATCCCTCACTCCCAAACATTGACGAATTCACACGGAAATTGCGTCGCTATGAAATACGAGTACTATGTGTTCTAAGACATTTCCTTCTAAATCGAGTAACGTTTCTATGGAAACGACAGGATTTTCTTTTGGGATACGACAATCTCATTTCCGATCCACTAATCCTTCTTTACTGCATCCCCACTCCCAAACGTTGACGAATTCACACGGAAATTCCGTCGCTATGAAATACGAGTACTATGTGTTCTAAGACATTTCCTTCTAGAGTAACGTTTCCATGGAAACGACAGGATTTTCTTTTGGGATACGACAATCACATTTCCGATCCACTAATCCATCTTTACCCGCATCCCTCACTCCCAAACATTGACGAATTCACACGGAAATTGCGTCGCTATGAAATACTATGTGTTCTAAGACATTTACTTCTAAATCGAGTAACGTTTCTATGGAAACGACTGGATTTTCTTTTGGGATACGACAATTTCATTTCAGATCCACTAATCCTTGTTTACTGCATCCCTCACTCCCACACATTGACGAATTCACACGAAAATTGCGTCGCTATGAAATACTGTGTGTTCTAAGACATTTCCTTTAAATCGAGTAACGTTTCTATGGAAACGACACGATTTTCTTTTGGGATACGACAATCTCATTTCCGATCCACTAATCCTTCTTTACTGCATCCCTAACTCCCACACATTGACGAATTCACACGGAAATTGCGTCGCTATGAAATACGAGTACTATGTGTTCTAAGACATTTCCTTCTAAATCGAATAACGTTTCTATGGAAACGACAGGATTTTCTTTTGGGATACGACAATCACATTTCCGATCCCTTAATCCTTCTTTACTGCATCCCTCACTCCCACACATTGACGAATTCACACGGAAATTGCGTCGCTATGAAATTCGAGTACTATGTGTTCTAAGACATTTCCTTCTAAATTGAGTAACGTTTCTATGGAAACGACAGGATTTTCTTTTGGGATACGGCAATCACATTTCTGATCCTCTAATCCTTCTTTACTGCATCCCTCACTCCCACACATTGACGAATTCACACGGAAATTGCGTCCCTATGAAATACGAGTACTATGTGTTCTAAGACATTTCCTTCTAAATCGAGTAACGTTTCTATGGAAACGACAGGATTTTCTTTTGGGATACAACAATCTTATTTCCGATCCACTAATCCTTCTTTACTGCATCCCTCACTCCCACACATTGACGAATTCACACGGAAATTGCGTCGCTATGAAATACGAGTACTATGTGTTCTAAGACATTTCCTTCTAAATCGAGTAACGTTTCTATGGAAACGACAGGATTTTCTTTTGGGATACGACAATCTCATTTCCGATCCACTAATCCTTCTTTACTGCATCCCTCACTCCCACACATTGACGAATTCACACGGAAATTGCGTCGCTATGAAATACGAGTACTATGTGTTCTAAGACATTTCCTTCTAAATCGAGTAACGTTTCTATGGAAACGACAGGATTTTTTTTGGGATACGACACTCTCATTTCCAATCCACTAATCCTTCTTTACTGCATCCCTCACTCCCAAACATTGACGAATTCACACGGAAATTCCGCCGCTATGAAATACGAGTACTATGTGTTTTAAGACATTTCCTTCTAAATCGAGTAACGTTTCTGTGGAAACGACAGGATTTTCTTCTGGGATACGACAATCACATTTCCGAACCACTAATCCTTCTTTACTGCATCCCTCACTCCCAAACATTGACGAATTCACACGGAAATTGCGTCGCTATGAATTACTATGGGTTCTATGACTTCCCCTTCTAAATCGAGTAACGTTTCTATGGAATCGACAGCCTTTTCTTTTGGGATACGACAATCTCATTTCAGATCCACTAATCCTTCTTTACTGCATCCCTCACTCCCACACATTGACGAATTCACACGGAAATTGCGTCGCTATGAAATACTATGTGTTCCAAGACATTTCCTTCTAAATCGAGTAACGTTTCTATGGAAACGACAGGATTTTCTTTTGGGATACGACAATCTCATTTCCGATCCACTAATCCTTCTTTACTGCATCCCTCACTCCCACACATTGACGAATTCACACGGAAATTGCGTCGCTATGAAATTCGAGTACTATGTGTTCTAAGACATTTCCTTCTAAATCGAGTAACGTTTCTATGGAAACGACAGGATTTTCTTTTGGGATACGACAATCACATTTCCGATCCACTAATCCTTCTTAACTGCATCCCTCACTCCCACACATTGACAAATTCACACGGAAATTGCGTCGCTATGAAATACGAGTACTATGTGTTCTAAGACATTTCCTTCTAAATCGAGTAACGTTTCTATGTAAACGACAGGATTTTCTTTTGTTATACGACAATCACATTTCCGATCCACTAATCCTTCTTTACTGCATCCCTCACTCCCACACATTGACGAATTCACACGGAAATTGCGTCGCTATGAAATTCGAGTACTATGTGTTCTAAGACATTTCCTTCTAAATCGAGTAACGTTTCTATGGAAACGACAGGATTTTCTTTTGGGATACGACAATCTCATTTCCGATCCACTAATCCTTCTTTACTGCATCCCTCTCTCCCAAACATTGACGAATTCACACGGAAATTCCGACGCTATGAAATACGAGTACTACGTGTTCTTAGACATTACCTTCTAAATCGAGTAACGTTTCTATGGAAACGACAGGATTTTCTTTTGGGATACGACAATCTCATTTCCGATCCACTAATCCTTCTTTACTGCATCCCTCACTCCCACACATTGACGAATTCACACGGAAATTGCGTCGCTATGAAATACTGTGTGTTGTAAGACATTTCCTTCTAAATCGAGTAACGTTTCTATCTAAACGACACGATTTTCTTTTGGGATACGACAATCTCATTTCCGATCCACTAATCCTTCTTTACTGCATCCCTCACTCCCACACATTGACGAATTCACACGGAATTGCGTCGCTATGAAATACGAGTACTATGTGTTCTAAGACATTTCCTTCTAAATCGAGTAACGTTTCTATGGAAACGACAGGATTTTCTTTAGGGATACGACAATCACTTTTCCGATCCACTAATCCTTCTTTACTGCATCCCTCACTCCCACACATTGACGAATTCACACGGAAATTGCGTCGCTATGAAATACTATGTGTTCTAAGACATTTCCTTCTAAATCGAGTAACGTTTCTATGGAAACGACAGGATTTTCTTTTGGGATACGACAATCTCATTTCGGATCCACTAATCCTTCTTTACTGCATCCCTCACTCCCTCTCATTGACGAATTCACACGGAAATTGCGTCGCTATGAAATACGAGTACTATGTGTTCTAAGACATTTCCTTCTAAATCGATTAACGTTTCTATGGAAACGACAGGATTTTCTTTTGGGATACGATAATCACATTTCCGATCCACTAATCCTTCTTTACTGCAACCCTCACTCCCACACATTGACGAATTCACACGGAAATTGCGTCGCTATGAATTACAATGGGTTCTATGACTTCTCCTTCTAAATCAAGTAACGTTTCTATGGAAACGACAGGACTTTTTTTTGGGATATGACAATCTCATTTCCGATCCATTAATCCTTCTTTACTGCATCCCCCACTCCCAAACATTGACGAATTCACACGGAAATTGCGTCGCTATGAAATACTATGTGTTCTAAGACATTTCCTTCTAAATCGAGTAACGTTTCTATGGAAACGACAGGATTTTCTTTTGGGATACCACAATCTCATTTCAGATCCACTAATCCTTCTTTACTGCATCCCTCACTCCCACACATTGACGAATTCACACGGAAATTGCGTCGCTATGAAATACTATGTGTTCTAAGACATTTCCATCTGAATCGAGTAACGTTTCTATGGAAACGACAGGATTTTCTTTTGGGATACGACAATCTCATTTCCGATCCACTAATCCTTCTTTACTGCATCCCTCACTCCCACACATTGGCGAATTCACACGGAAATTGCGTCGCTATGAAATTCGAGTACTATGTGTTCTAAGACATTTCCTTCTAAATCGAGTAACGTTTCTATGGAAACGACAGGATTTTCTTTTGGGATACGACAATCTCATTTCCGATCCACTAATCCTTCTTTACTGCATCCCTCACTCCCACACATTGACGAATTCACACGGAAATATCGTCGCTATGAAATACGAGTACTATGTGTTCTAAGACATTTCCTTCTAAATCGAGTAACGTTTCTATGGAAACGACAGGATTTTCTTTTGGGATACGACAATCCCATTTCCGATCCACTAATCCTTCTCTACTGCATCCCTCACTCCCACACATTGACGAATTCACACGGAAATTCCGTCGCTATGAAATACGAGTACTACGTGTTCTTAGACATTTCCTTCTAAATCGAGTAACGTTTCTATGGAAACGACAGGATTTTCTTTTGGGATACGACAATCTCATTTCAGATCCACTAATCCTTCTTTACTGCATCCCTCACTCCCACACATTGACGAATTCTCACGGAAATTGCGTCGCTATGAAATTCTGTGTGGTCTAAGACATTTCCTTCTAAATCGAGTAACGTTTCTATGGAAACGACACGATTTTCTTTTGGTATACGACAATCTCATTTCCGATCCACTAATCCTTCTTTACTGCATCCCTCACTCCCACACATTGACGAATTCACACGGAATTGCGTCGCTATGAAATACGAGTACTATGTGTTCTAAGACATTTCCTTCTAATTCGAGTAACGTTTCTATGGAAACGACAGGATTTTCTTTTGGGATACGACAATCACATTTCCGATCCACTAATCCTTCTTTACTGCATCCCTCACTCCCACACATTGACGAATTCACACGGAAATTGCGTCGCTATGAAATACTATGTGTTCTAAGACATTTCCTTCTAAATCGAGTAACGTTTCTATGGAAACGACAGGATTTTCTTTTGGGATACGACAATCTCATTTCAGATCCACTACTCCTTCTTTACTGCATCCCTCACTCCCACACATTGACGAATTCACACGGAAATTGCGTCGCTATGAAATACTGTGTGTTCTAAGACATTTCCTTCTAAATCGAGTAACGTTTCTATGGAAACGACACGATTTTCTATTGGGATACGACAATCTCATTTCCGATCCACTAATCCTTCTTTACTGCATCCCTCACTCCCACACATTGACGAATTCACACGGAAATTGCGTCGCTATGAAATACGAGTACTATGTGTTCTAAGACATTTCCTTCTAAATCGAGTAACGTTTCTATGGAAACGACAGGATTTTCTTTTGGGATACGGCAATCACATTTCCGATCCTCTAATCCTTCTTTACTGCATCCCTCACTCCCACACATTGACGAATTCACACGGAAATTGCGTCACCATGAAATACGAGTACACTGTGTTCTAAGACGTTTCCTTCTAAATCGAGTAACGTTTCTATGGAAACGACAGGATTTTCTTTTGGGATACGGCAATCACATTTCCGATCCACTAATCCTTCTTTACTGCATCCCTCACTCCCACACATTGACGAATTCACACGGAAATTGCGTCGCTATGAAATACTGTGTGTTCTAAGACATTTCCTTCTAAATCGAGTAACGTTTCTATGGAAACGTCAGGATTTTCTTTTGGGGTACGACAATCACATTTCCAATCCACTAATCCTTCTTTTCTGCATCCCTCACTCCCAAACATTGACGAATTCACACGGAAATTGCGTCGCTATGAAATACGAGTACTATGTGTTCTAAGACATTTCCTTCTAAATCGAGTAACGTTTCTATGGAAACGACAGGATTTTCTTTTGGGATACGACAATCACATTTCCGAACCACTAATCCTTTTTTACTGCATCCCTCACTCCCACACATTGACGAATTCACACGGAAATTGCGTCGCTATGAATTGCAATGGGTTCTATGACTTCTCCCTCTAAAACAAGTAACGTTTCTATGTAAACGACAGGACTTTTTTTTGGGATACGACAATCTCATTTCCGATCCATTAATCCTTCTTTACTGCATCCCTCACTCCCAAACATTGACGAATTCACACGGAAATTGCGTCGCTATGAAACACTATGTGTTCTAAGAAGTTTCCTTCTAAATCGAGTAACGTTTCTATGGAAACGACAGGATTTTCTTTTGGGATACGACAATCTCATTTCAGATCCACTAATCCATCTTTACTGCATCCCTCACTCCCACACATTGACGAATTCACACGGAAATTGCGTCGCTATGAAATACTATGTGTTCTAAGACATTTCCTTCTAAATCGAGTAACGTTTCTATGGAAACGACAGGATTTTCTTTTGGGATACGACAATCTCATTTCCGATCCACTAATCCTTCTTTACTGCATCCCTCACTCCCACACATTGACGAATTCACACGGAAATTGCGTCGCTATGAAAAACTATGTGTTCTAAGACATTTCCTTCTAAATCGAGTAACGTTTCTATGGAAACGACAGGATTTTCTATTGGGATACGACAATCTCATTTCCGATCCACTAATCCTTCCTTACTGCATCCCTCACTCCCACACATTGACGAATTCACACGGAAATTGCGTCGCTATGAAATACTATGGGTTCTAAGACATTTCCTTCTAAATCGAGTAACGTTTCTATGGAAACGACAGGATTTTCTCTTGGGATACGACAATCTCATTTCCGATACACTAATCCTTCTTTACTGCATCCCTCACTCCCAAACATTGACGAATTCTCACGGAAACTGCGTCGCTATGAAATACGAGTACTATGTGTTCTAAGACATTTACTTCTAAATTGAGTAACGTTTCTATGGAAACGACAGGATTTTCTTTTGAGATACGACAATCACATTTCCGATCCACTAATCCTTCTTTACTGCATCCCTCACTCCCACACATTGACGAATTCACACGGAAATTGCTTCGCTATGAACTACGAGTACTATGTGTTCTAAGACATTTCCTTCTAAATCGAGTAACGTTTCTATGGAAACGACAGGATTTTCTTTTGGGATACGACAATCACATTTCCGATCCACTAATCCTTCTTTACTGCATCCCTCACTCCCACACATTGACGAATTCACACGGAAATTGCGTCGCTATGAAATACGAGTACTATGTGTTCTAAGACATTTCCTTCTAAACCGAGTAACGTTTCTTTGGAAACGACAGGATTTTCTTTTGGGATACGACAATCACATTTCCGATCCACTAATCCTTCTTTACTGCATCCCTCACTCCCACACATTGACGAATTCACACGGAAATTGCGTCGCCATGAAATACGAGTACTTTGTGTTCTAAGACATCTCCTTCTAAATCGAGTAACGTTTCTATGGAAACGACAGGATTTTCTTTCGGGATACGACAATCACATATCCGATCCACTAATCCTTCTTTACTGCATCCCTCATTCCCAAACATTGACGAATTCAGACGGAAATTGCGTCGCTATGAAATACTATGTGTTCTAAGACATTTCCTTCTAAATCGAGTAACGTTTCTATGGAAACGACAGGATGTTCTTTTGGGATACGACAATCTCATTTCCGATCCACTAATCCTTCTTTACTGCATCCCTCACTCCCAAACATTGACGAATTCACACGGAAATTGCGTCGCTATGAAATACGAGTACTATGTGTTCTAAGACATTTCCTTCTAAATCGAGTAACGTTTCTATGGAAACGACAGGATTTTCTTTTGGGATACGACAATCTCATATCCGATCCACTAATCCTTCCGTACTGCATCCCTCACTCCCACACATTGACGAATTCACACGGAAATTGCGTCGCTATGTAATACTATGTGTTCTAAGACATTTCTTTCTAAATCGAGTAACGTTTCTATGGAAACGACAGGATTTTCTTTTGGGATACGACAATCTCATTTCCGATCAACTAATCCTGCTTTACTGCATCCCTCACTCCCACGCATTGACGAATTCACACGGAAATTGCGTCGCTATGAAATACTATGTGTTCCAAGACATTTCCTTCTAAATCGAGTAACGTTTCTATGGAAACGACAGGATTTTCTTTTGGGATACGACAATCTCATTTCCGATCCACTAATCCTTCCTTACTGCATCCCTCACTCCCACACATTGACGAATTCACACGGAAATTGCGTCGCTATGAAATACTATGTGTTCTAAGACGTTTCCTTCTAAATCGAGTAACGTTTCTATGGAAACGACAGGATTTTCTTTTGGGATACGACAATCTCATTTCCGATCCACTAATCCTTCTTTACTGCATCCCTCACTACCAAACATTGACGAATTCACACGGAAATTGCGTCGCTATGAATTACGAGTACTATGTGTTCTAAGACATTTCCTTCTAAATCGAGTAACGTTTCTATGGAAACGACAGGATTTTCTTTTGGGATACGACAATCACATTTCCGATCCATTAATCCTTCCTTACTGCATCCCTTACTCCCACACATTGACGAATTCACACGGAAATTGCGTCGCTATGAAATACTATGTGTTCTAAGACATTTCCTTCTAAATCGAGTAACCTTTCTATGGAAATGACAGGATTTTCTTTTGGGATACGCCAATCTCATTTCCGATCCACTAATCCTTCTTTACTGCATCCCCCACTCCCACACATTGAGGAATTCACACGGAAATTGCGTCGGTATGAAATACGAGTACTATGTGTTCTAAGACATTTCCTTCTAAATCGAGTAACGTTTCTATGGAAACGACAGGATTTTCTTTTGGGATACGACAATTTCATTTCCGATCCACTAATCCTTCCTTACTGCATCCCTCACTCCCATACAATGACGAATTCACACGGAAATTGCGTCGCTATGAAATACTATGTGTTCTAAGACATTTCTTTCTAAATCGAGTAACGTTTCTATGGAAACGACAGGATTTTCTTTTGGGATACGACAATCTCATTTCCGATCCACTAATCCTGCTTTACTGCATCCCTCACTCCCACACATTGACGAATTCACACGGAAATTGCGTCGCTATGAAATACTATGTGTTCTAAGACATTTCCTTCTAAATCGAGTATAGTTTCTATGGAAACGACAGGATTTTCTTTTGGGATACGACAATCTCATTTCCGATCCACTAATCCTTCCTTACTGCATCCCTCACTCCCACACATTGACGAATTCACACGGAAATTGCGTCGCTATGAAATACTATGGGTTCTAAGAGATTTCCTTCTAAATCGAGTAACGTTTCTATGGAAACGACAGGATTTTCTTTTGGGATACGACAATCTCATTTCCGATACACTAATCCTTCTTTACTGCATCCCTCACTCCCAAACATTGACGAATTCTCACGGAAATTGCGTCGCTATGAAATACGAGTACTATGTGTGCTAAGACATTTCCTTCTAAATCGAGTAACGATTCTATGGAAACGACAGGATTTTCTTTTGGGATACGACAATCACATTTCCGATCCACTAATCCTTCTTTACTGCATCCCTCACTCCCACACATTGACGAATTCACACGGAAATTGCGTCGCTATGAAATACGAGTACTATGTGTTCTAAGACATTTCCTTCTAAACCGAGTAACGTTTCTTTGGAAACGACAGGATTTTCTTTTGGGATACGACAATCACATTTCCGATCCACTAATCCTTCTTTACTGCATCCCTCACTCCCACACATTGACGAATTCACACGGAAATTGCGTCGCCATGAAATACGAGTACTTTGTGTTCTAAGACATCTCCTTCTAAATCGAGTAACGTTTCTATGGAAACGACAGGATTTTCTTTCGGGATACGACAATCACATATCCGATCCACTAATCCTTCTTTACTGCATCCCTCATTCCCAAACATTGACGAATTCAGACGGAAATTGCGTCGCTATGAAATACTATGTGTTCTAAGACATTTCCTTCTAAATCGAGTAACGTTTCTATGGAAACGACAGGATGTTCTTTTGGGATACGACAATCTCATTTCCGATCCACTAATCCTTCTTTACTGCATCCCTCACTCCCAAACATTGACGAATTCACACGGAAATTGCGTCGCTATGAAATACGAGTACTATGTGTTCTAAGACATTTCCTTCTAAATCGAGTAACGTTTCTATGGAAACGACAGGATTTTCTTTTGGGATACGACAATCTCATATCCGATCCACTAATCCTTCCGTACTGCATCCCTCACTCCCACACATTGACGAATTCACACGGAAATTGCGTCGCTATGAAATACTATGTGTTCTAAGACATTTCTTTCTAAATCGAGTAACGTTTCTATGGAAACGACAGGATTTTCTTTTGGGATACGACAATCTCATTTCCGATCAACTAATCCTGCTTTACTGCATCCCTCACTCCCACACATTGACGAATTCACACGGAAATTGCGTCGCTATGAAATACTATGTGTTCCAAGACATTTCCTTCTAAATCGAGTAACGTTTCTATGGAAACGACAGGATTTTCTTTTGGGATACGACAATCTCATTTCCGATCCACTAATCCTTCCTTACTGCATCCCTCACTCCCACACATTGACGAATTCACACGGAAATTGCGTCGCTATGAAATACTATGTGTTCTAAGACGTTTCCTTCTAAATCGAGTAACGTTTCTATGGAAACGACAGGATTTTCTTTTGGGATACGACAATCACATTTCCGATCCATTAATCCTTCCTTACTGCATCCCTCACTCCCACACATTGACGAATTCACACGGAAATTGCGTCGCTATGAAATACTATGTGTTCTAAGACATTACCTTTTAAATCGAGTAACCTTTCTATGGAAATGACAGGATTTTCTTTTGGGATACGCCAATTTCATTTCCGATCCACTAATCCTTCTTTACTGCATCCCCCACTCCCACACATTGAGGAATTCACACGGAAATTGCGTCGGTATGAAATACGAGTACTATGTGTTCTAAGACATTTCCTTCTAAATCGAGTAACGTTTCTATGGAAACGACAGGATTTTCTTTTGGGATACGACAATTTCATTTCCGATCCACTAATCCTTCCTTACTGCATCCCTCACTCCCATACAATGACGAATTCACACGGAAATTGCGTCGCTATGAAATACTATGTGTTCTAAGACATTTCTTTCTAAATCGAGTAACGTTTCTATGGAAACGACAGGATTTTCTTTTGGGATACGACAATCTCATTTCCGATCCACAAATCCTGCTTTACTGCATCCCTCACTCCCACACATTGACGAATTCACACGGAAATTGCGTCGCTATGAAATACTATGTGTTCTAAGACATTTCCTTCTAAATCGAGTATAGTTTCTATGGAAACGACAGGATTTTCTTTTGGGATACGACAATCTCATTTCCGATCCACTAATCCTTCCTTACTGCATCCCTCACTCCCACACATTGACGAATTCACACGGAAATTGCGTCGCTATGAAATACTATGGGTTCTAAGACATTTCCTTCTAAATCGAGTAACGTTTCTATGGAAACGACAGGATTTTCTTTTGGGATACGACAATCTCATATCCGATCCACTAATCCTTCCGTACTGCATCCCTCACTCCCACACATTGACGAATTCACACGGAAATTGCGTCGCTATGAAATACTATGTGTTCTAAGACATTTCTTTCTAAATCGAGTAACGTTTCTATGGAAACGACAGGATTTTCTTTTGGGATACGACAATCTCATTTCCGATCAACTAATCCTGCTTTACTGCATCCCTCACTCCCACACATTGACGAATTCACACGGAAATTGCGTCGCTATGAAATACTATGTGTTCCAAGACATTTCCTTCTAAATCGAGTAACGTTTCTATGGAAACGACAGGATTTTCTTTTGGGATACGACATCTCATTTCCGATCCACTAATCCTTCCCTACTGCATCCCTCACTCCCACACATTGACGAATTCACAAGGAAATTGCGTCGCTATGAAATACTATGTGTTCTAAGACGTTTCCTTCTAAATCGAGTAACGTTTCTATGGAAACGACAGGATTTTCTTTTGGGATACGACAATCTCATTTCCGATCCACTAATCCTTCTTTACTGCATCCCTCACTACCAAACATTGACGAATTCACACGGAAATTGCGTCGCTATGAATTACGAGTACTATGTGTTCTAAGACATTTCCTTCTAAATCGAGTAACGTTTCTATGGAAACGACAGGATTTTCTTTTGGGATACGACAATCACATTTCCGATCCATTAATCCTTCCTTACTGCATCCCTCACTCCCACACATTGACGAATTCACACGGAAATTGCGTCGCTATGAAATACTATGTGTTCTAAGACATTTCCTTCTAAATCGAGTAACCTTTCTATGGAAATGACAGGATTTTCTTTTGGGATACGCCAATCTCATTTCCGATCCACTAATCCTTCTTTACTGCATCCCCCACTCCCACACATTGAGGAATTCACACGGAAATTGCGTCGGTATGAAATACGAGTACTATGTGTTCTAAGACATTTCCTTCTAAATCGAGTAACATTTCTATGGAAACGACAGGATTTTCTTTTGGGATACGACAATTTCATTTCCGATCCACTAATCCTTCCTTACTGCATCCCTCACTCCCATACAATGACGAATTCACACGGAAATTGCGTCGCTATGAAATACTATGTGTTCTAAGACATTTCTTTCTAAATCGAGTAACGTTTCTATGGAAACGACAGGATTTTCTTTTGGGATACGACAATCTCATTTCCGATCCACTAATCCTGCTTTACTGCATCCCTCACTCCCACACATTGACGAATTCACACGGAAATTGCGTCGCTATGAAATACTATGTGTGCTAAGACATTTCCTTCTAAATCGAGTATAGTTTCTATGGAAACGACAGGATTTTCTTTTGGGATACGACAATCTCATTTCCGATCCACTAATCCTTCCTTACTGCATGCCTCACTCCCACACATTGACGAATTCACACGGAAATTGCGTCGCTATGAAATACTATGGGTTCTAAGACATTTCCTTCTAAATCGAGTAACGTTTCTATGGAAACGACAGGATTTTCTTTTGGGATACGACAATCTCATTTCCGATCCACTAATCCTTCCTTACTGCATCCCTCACTCCCACACATTGACGAATTCACACGGAAATTGCGTCGCTATGAAATACTATGTGTTCTAAGACGTTTCCTTCTAAATCGAGTAACGTTTCTATGGAAACGACAGGATTTTCTTTTGGGATACGACAATCTCATTTCCGATCCACTAATCCTTCTTTACTGCATCCCTCACTACCAAACATTGACGAATTCACACGGATATTGCGTCGCTATGAATTACGAGTACTATGTGTTCTAAGACATTTCCTTCTAAATCGAGTAACGTTTCTATGGAAACGACAGGATTTTCTTTTGGGATACGACAATCACATTTCCGATCCATTAATCCTTCCTTACTGCATCCCTCACTCCCACACATTGACGAATTCACACGGAAATTGCGTCGCTATGAAATACTATGTGTTCTAAGACATTACCTTCTAAATCGAGTAACCTTTCTATGGAAATGACAGGATTTTCTTTTGGGATACGCCAATCTCATTTCCGATCCACTAATCCTTCTTTACTGCATCCCCCACTCCCACACATTGAGGAATTCACACGGAAATTGCGTCGGTATGAAATACGAGTACTATGTGTTCTAAGACATTTCCTTCTAAATCGAGTAACGTTTCTATGGAAACGACAGGATTTTCTTTTGGGATACGACAATTTCATTTCCGATCCACTAATCCTTCCTTACTGCATCCCTCACTCCCATACAATGACGAATTCACACGGAAATTGCGTCGCTATGAAATACTATGTGTTCTAAGACATTTCTTTCTAAATCGAGTAACGTTTCTATGGAAACGACAGGATTTTCTTTTGGGATACGACAATCTCATTTCCGATCCACAAATCCTGCTTTACTGCATCCCTCACTCCCACACATTGACGAATTCACACGGAAATTGCGTCGCTATGAAATACTATGTGTTCTAAGACATTTCCTTCTAAATCGAGTATAGTTTCTATGGAAACGACAAGATTTTCTTTTGGGATACGACAATCTCATTTCCGATCCACTAATCCTTCCTTACTGCATCCCTCACTCCCACACATTGAAGAATTCACACGGAAATTGCGTCGCTATGAAATACTATGGGTTCTAAGACATTTCCTTCTAAATCGAGTAACGTTTCTATGGAAACGACAGGATTTTCTTTTGGGATACGACAATCTCATATCCGATCCACTAATCCTTCCGTACTGCATCCCTCACTTCCACACATTGACGAATTCACACGGAAATTGCGTCGCTATGAAATACTATGTGTTCTAAGACATTTCTTTCTAAATCGAGTAACGTTTCTATGGAAACGACAGGATTTTCTTTTGGGATACGACAATCTCATTTCCGATCAACTAATCCTGCTTTACTGCATCCCTCACTCCCACACATTGACGAATTCACACGGAAATTGCGTCGCTATGAAATACTATGTGTTCCAAGACATTTCCTTCTAAATCGAGTAACGTTTCTATGGAAACGACAGGATTTTCTTTTGGGATACGACATCTCATTTCCGATCCACTAATCCTTCCTTACTGCATCCCTCACTCCCACACATTGACGAATTCACAAGGAAATTGCGTCGCTATGAAATACTATGTGTTCTAAGACGTTTCCTTCTAAATCGAGTAACGTTTCTATGGAAACGACAGGATTTTCTTTTGGGATACGACAATCTCATTTCCGATCCACTAATCCTTCTTTACTGCATCCCTCACTACCAAACATTGACGAATTCACACGGAAATTGCGTCGCTATGAATTACGAGTACTATGTGTTCTAAGACATTTCCTTCTAAATCGAGTAACGTTTCTATGGAAACGACAGGATTTTCTTTTGGGATACGACAATCACATTTCCGATCCATTAATCCTTCCTTACTGCATCCCTCACTCCCACACATTGACGAATTCACACGGAAATTGCGTCGCTATGAAATACTATGTGTTCTAAGACATTTCCTTCTAAATCGAGTAACCTTTCTATGGAAATGACAGGATTTTCTTTTGGGATACGCCAATCTCATTTCCGATCCACTAATCCTTCTTTACTGCATCCCCCACTCCCACACATTGAGGAATTCACACGGAAATTGCGTCGGTATGAAATACGAGTACTATGTGTTCTAAGACATTTCCTTCTAAATCGAGTAACGTTTCTATGGAAACGACAGGATTTTCTTTTGGGATACGACAATTTCATTTCCGATCCACTAATCCTTCCTTACTGCATCCCTCACTCCCATACAATGACGAATTCACACGGAAATTGCGTCGCTATGAAATACTATGTGTTCTAAGACATTTCTTTCTAAATCGAGTAACGTTTCTATGGAAACGACAGGATTTTCTTTTGGGATACGACAATCTCATTTCCGATCCACTAATCCTGCTTTACTGCATCCCTCACTCCCACACATTGACGAATTCACACGGAAATTGCGTCGCTATGAAATACTATGTGTGCTAAGACATTTCCTTCTAAATCGAGTATAGTTTCTATGGAAACGACAGGATTTTCTTTTGGGATACGACAATCTCATTTCCGATCCACTAATCCTTCCTTACTGCATCCCTCACTCCCACACATTGACGAATTCACACGGAAATTGCGTCGCTATGAAATACTATGGGTTCTAAGACATTTCCTTCTAAATCGAGTAACGTTTCTATGGAAACGACAGGATTTTCTTTTGGGATACGACAATCTCATTTCCGATACACTAATCCTTCTTTACTGCATCCCTCACTCCCAAACATTGACGAATTCTCACGGAAATTGCGTCGTTATGAAATACGAGTACTATGTGTTCTAAGACATTTCCTCCTAAATCGAGTAACGTTTCTATGGAAACGACAGGATTTTCTTTTGAGATACGACAATCACATTTCCGATCCACTAATCCTTCTTTACTGCATCCCTCACTCCCACACATTGACGAATTCACACGGAAATTGCGTCGCTATGAAATACGAGTACTGTGTGTTCTAAGACATTTCCTTCTAAATCGAGTAACGTTTCTATGGAAACGACAGGATTTCTTTTGGGATACGACAATCACATTTCCGATCCACTAATCCTTCTTTACTGCATCCCTCACTCCCACACATTGACGAATTCACACGGAAATTGCGTCGCTATGAAATACGAGTACTATGTGTTCTAAGACATTTCCTTCTAAATCGAGTAACGTTTCTTTGGAAACAACAGGATTTTCTTTTGGGATACGACAATCACATTTCCGATCCACTAATCCTTCTTTACTGCATCCCTCACTCCCACACATTGACGAATTCACACGGAAATTGCGTCGCCATGAAATACGAGTACTTTGTGTTCTAAGACATTTCCTTCTAAATCGTGTAACGTTTCTATGGAAACGACAGGATTTTCTTTCGGGATACGACAATCACATATCCGATCCACTAATCCTTCTTTACTGCATCCCTCATTCCCAAACATTGACGAATTCAGACGGAAATTGCGTCGCTATGAAATACTATGTGTTCTAAGACATTTCCTTCTAAATCGAGTAACGTTTCTGTGGAAACGACAGGATGTTCTTTTGGGATACGACAATCTCATTTCCGATCCACTAATCCTTCTTTACTGCATCCCTCACTCCCAAACATTGACGAATTCACACGGAAATTACGTCGCTATGAAATACGAGTACTATGTGTTCTAAGACATTTCCTTCTAAATCGAGTAACGTTTCTATGGAAACGACAGGATTTTCTTTTGGGATACGACAATCTCATATCCGATCCACTAATCCTTCCTTACTGCATCCCTCACTCCCACACATTGACGAATTCACACGGAAATTGCGTCGCTATGAAATACTATGTGTTCTAAGACATTTCTTTCTAAATCAAGTAACGTTTCTATGGAAACGACAGGATTTTCTTTTGGGATACGACAATCTCATTTCCGATCCACTAATCCTGCTTTACTGCATCCCTCACTCCCACACATTGACGAATTCACACGGAAATTGCGTCGCTATGAAATACTATGGGTTCTAAGACATTTCCTTCTAAATCGAGTAACGTTTCTATGGAAACGACAGGATTTTCTTTTGGGATACGACAATCTCATTTCCGATCCACTAATCCTTCCTTACTGCATCCCTCACTCCCACACATTGACGAATTCACACGGAAATTGCGTCGCTATGAAATACTATGTGTTCTAAGACATTTCCTTCTAAATCGAGTAACGTTTCTATGGAAACGACAGGATTTTCTTTTGGGATACGACAATCTCATTTCCGATCCACTAATCCTTCCTTACTGCATCCCTCACTCCCATACAATGACGAATTCACACGGAAATTGCGTCGCTATGAAATACTATGTGTTCTAAGACATTTCCTTCTAAATCGAGTATAGTTTCTATGGAAACGACAGGATTTTCTTTTGGGATACGACAATCTCATTTCCGATCCACTAATCCTTCCTTACTGCATCCCTCACTCCCACACATTGACGAATTCACACGGAAATTGCGTCGCTATGAAATACTATGGGTTCTAAGAGATTTCCTTCTAAATCGAGTAACGTTTCTATGGAAACGACAGGATTTTCTTTTGGGATACGACAATCTCATTTCCGATACACTAATCCTTCTTTACTGCATCCCTCACTCCCAAACATCGACGAATTCTCACGGAAATTGCGTCGCTATGAAATACGAGTACTATGTGTTCTAAGACATTTCCTTCTAAATCGAGTAACGATTCTATGGAAACGACAGGATTTTCTTTTGGGATACGACAATCACATTTCCGATCCACTAATCCTTCTTTACTGCATCCCTCACTCCCACACATTGACGAATTCACACGGAAATTGCGTCGCTATGAAATACGAGTACTATGTGTTCTAAGACATTTCCTTCTAAACCGAGTAACGTTTCTTTGGAAACGACAGGATTTTCTTTTGGGATACGACAATCACATTTCCGATCCACTAATCCTTCTTTACTGCATCCCTCACTCCCACACATTGACGAATTCACACGGAAATTGCGTCGCCATGAAATACGAGTACTTTGTGTTCTAAGACATCTCCTTCTAAATCGAGTAACGTTTCTATGGAAACGACAGGATTTTCTTTCGGGATACGACAATCACATATCCGATCCACTAATTCTTCTTTACTGCATCCCTCATTCCCAAACATTGACGAATTCAGACGGAAATTGCGTCGCTATGAAATACTATGTGTTCTAAGACATTTCCTTCTAAATCGAGTAACGTTTCTATGGAAACGACAGGATGTTCTTTTGGAATACGACAATCTCATTTCCGATCCACTAATCCTTCTTTACTGCATCCCTCACTCCCAAACATTGACGAATTCCCACGGAAATTGCGTCGCTATGAAATACGAGTACTATGTGTTCTAAGACATTTCCTTCTAAATCGAGTAACGTTTCTATGGAAACGACAGGATTTTCTTTTGGGATACGACAATCTCATATCCGATCCACTAATCCTTCCGTACTGCATCCCTCACTCCCACACATTGACGAATTCACACGGAAATTGCGTCGCTATGAAATACTATGTGTTCTAAGACATTTCTTTCTAAATCGAGTAACGTTTCTATGGAAACGACAGGATTTTCTTTTGGGATACGACAATCTCATTTCCGATCAACTAATCCTGCTTTACTGCATCCCTCACTCCCACACATTGACGAATTCACACGGAAATTGCGTCGCTATGAAATACTATGTGTTCCAAGACATTTCCTTCTAAATCGAGTAACGTTTCTATGGAAACGACAGGATTTTCTTTTGGGATACGACAATCTCATTTCCGATCCACTAATCCTTCCTTACTGCATCCCTCACTCCCACACATTGACGAATTCACACGGAAATTGCGTCGCTATGAAATACTATGTGTTCTAAGACGTTTCCTTCTAAATCGAGTAACGTTTCTATGGAAACGACAGGATTTTCTTTTGGGATACGACAATCTCATTTCCGATCCACTAATCCTTCTTTACTGCATCCCTCACTACCAAACATTGACGAATTCACACGGAAATTGCGTCGCTATGAATTACGAGTACTATGTGTTCTAAGACATTTCCTTCTAAATCGAGTAACGTTTCTATGGAAACGACAGGATTTTCTTTTGGGATACGACAATCACATTTCCGATCCATTAATCCTTCCTTACTGCATCCCTCACTCCCACACATTGACGAATTCACATGGAAATTGCGTCGCTATGAAATACTATGTGTTCTAAGACATTTCCTTCTAAATCGAGTAACCTTTCTATGGAAATGACAGGATTTTCTTTTGGGATACGCCAATCTCATTTCCGATCCACTAATCCTTCTTTACTGCATCCCCCACTCCCACACATTGAGGAATTTACACGGAAATTGCGTCGGTATGAAATACGAGTACTATGTGTTCTAAGACATTTCCTTCTAAATCGAGTAACGTTTCTATGGAAACGACAGGATTTTCTTTTGGGATACGACAATTTCATTTCCGATCCACTAATCCTTCCTTACTGCATCCCTCACTCCCATACAATGACGAATTCACACGGAAATTGCGTCGCTATGAAATACTATGTGTTCTAAGACATTTCTTTCTAAATCGAGTAACGTTTCTATGGAAACGACAGGATTTTCTTTTGGGATACGACAATCTCATTTCCGATCCACTAATCCTGCTTTACTGCATCCCTCACTCCCACACATTGACGAATTCACACGGAAATTGCGTCGCTATGAAATACTATGTGTTCTAAGACATTTCCTTCTAAATCGAGTATAGTTTCTATGGAAACGACAGGATTTTCTTTTGGGATACGACAATCTCATTTCCGATCCACTAATCCTTCCTTACTGCATCCCTCACTCCCACACATTGACGAATTCACACGGAAATTGCGTCGCTATGAAATACTATGGGTTCTAAGACATTTCCTTCTAAATCGAGTAACGTTTCTATGGAAACGACAGGATTTTCTTTTGGGATACGACAATCTCATATCCGATCCACTAATCCTTCCGTACTGCATCCCTCACTCCCACACATTGACGAATTCACACGGAAATTGCGTCGCTATGAAATACTATGTGTTCTAAGACATTTCTTTCTAAATCGAGTAACGTTTCTATGGAAACGACAGGATTTTCTTTTGGGATACGACAATCTCATTTCCGATCAACTAATCCTGCTTTACTGCATCCCTCACTCCCACACATTGACGAATTCACACGGAAATTGCGTCGCTATGAAATACTATGTGTTCCAAGACATTTCCTTCTAAATCGAGTAACGTTTCTATGGAAACGACAGGATTTTCTTTTGGGATACGACAATTTCATTTCCGATCCACTAATCCTTCCTTACTGCATCCCTCACTCCCATACAATGACGAATTCACACGGAAATTGCGTCGCTATGAAATACTATGTGTTCTAAGACATTTCTTTCTAAATCGAGTAACGTTTCTATGGAAACGACAGGATTTTCTTTTGGGATACGACAATCTCATTTCCGATCCACAAATCCTGCTTTACTGCATCCCTCACTCCCACACATTGACGAATTCACACGGAAATTGCGTCGCTATGAAATACTATGTGTTCTAAGACATTTCCTTCTAAATCGAGTATAGTTTCTATGGAAACGACAAGATTTTCTTTTGGGATACGACAATCTCATTTCCGATCCACTAATCCTTCCTTACTGCATCCCTCACTCCCACACATTGAAGAATTCACACGGAAATTGCGTCGCTATGAAATACTATGGGTTCTAAGACATTTCCTTCTAAATCGAGTAACGTTTCTATGGAAACGACAGGATTTTCTTTTGGGATACGACAATCTCATATCCGATCCACTAATCCTTCCGTACTGCATCCCTCACTTCCACACATTGACGAATTCACACGGAAATTGCGTCGCTATGAAATACTATGTGTTCTAAGACATTTCTTTCTAAATCGAGTAACGTTTCTATGGAAACGACAGGATTTTCTTTTGGGATACGACAATCTCATTTCCGATCAACTAATCCTGCTTTACTGCATCCCTCACTCCCACACATTGACGAATTCACACGGAAATTGCGTCGCTATGAAATACTATGTGTTCCAAGACATTTCCTTCTAAATCGAGTAACGTTTCTATGGAAACGACAGGATTTTCTTTTGGGATACGACATCTCATTTCCGATCCACTAATCCTTCCTTACTGCATCCCTCACTCCCACACATTGACGAATTCACAAGGAAATTGCGTCGCTATGAAATACTATGTGTTCTAAGACGTTTCCTTCTAAATCGAGTAACGTTTCTATGGAAACGACAGGATTTTCTTTTGGGATACGACAATCTCATTTCCGATCCACTAATCCTTCTTTACTGCATCCCTCACTACCAAACATTGACGAATTCACACGGAAATTGCGTCGCTATGAATTACGAGTACTATGTGTTCTAAGACATTTCCTTCTAAATCGAGTAACGTTTCTATGGAAACGACAGGATTTTCTTTTGGGATACGACAATCACATTTCCGATCCATTAATCCTTCCTTACTGCATCCCTCACTCCCACACATTGACGAATTCACACGGAAATTGCGTCGCTATGAAATACTATGTGTTCTAAGACATTTCCTTCTAAATCGAGTAACCTTTCTATGGAAATGACAGGATTTTCTTTTGGGATACGCCAATCTCATTTCCGATCCACTAATCCTTCTTTACTGCATCCCCCACTCCCACACATTGAGGAATTCACACGGAAATTGCGTCGGTATGAAATACGAGTACTATGTGTTCTAAGACATTTCCTTCTAAATCGAGTAACGTTTCTATGGAAACGACAGGATTTTCTTTTGGGATACGACAATTTCATTTCCGATCCACTAATCCTTCCTTACTGCATCCCTCACTCCCATACAATGACGAATTCACACGGAAATTGCGTCGCTATGAAATACTATGTGTTCTAAGACATTTCTTTCTAAATCGAGTAACGTTTCTATGGAAACGACAGGATTTTCTTTTGGGATACGACAATCTCATTTCCGATCCACTAATCCTGCTTTACTGCATCCCTCACTCCCACACATTGACGAATTCACACGGAAATTGCGTCGCTATGAAATACTATGTGTGCTAAGACATTTCCTTCTAAATCGAGTATAGTTTCTATGGAAACGACAGGATTTTCTTTTGGGATACGACAATCTCATTTCCGATCCACTAATCCTTCCTTACTGCATCCCTCACTCCCACACATTGACGAATTCACACGGAAATTGCGTCGCTATGAAATACTATGGGTTCTAAGACATTTCCTTCTAAATCGAGTAACGTTTCTATGGAAACGACAGGATTTTCTTTTGGGATACGACAATCTCATTTCCGATACACTAATCCTTCTTTACTGCATCCCTCACTCCCAAACATTGACGAATTCTCACGGAAATTGCGTCGTTATGAAATACGAGTACTATGTGTTCTAAGACATTTCCTCCTAAATCGAGTAACGTTTCTATGGAAACGACAGGATTTTCTTTTGAGATACGACAATCACATTTCCGATCCACTAATCCTTCTTTACTGCATCCCTCACTCCCACACATTGACGAATTCACACGGAAATTGCGTCGCTATGAAATACGAGTACTGTGTGTTCTAAGACATTTCCTTCTAAATCGAGTAACGTTTCTATGGAAACGACAGGATTTCTTTTGGGATACGACAATCACATTTCCGATCCACTAATCCTTCTTTACTGCATCCCTCACTCCCACACATTGACGAATTCACACGGAAATTGCGTCGCTATGAAATACGAGTACTATGTGTTCTAAGACATTTCCTTCTAAATCGAGTAACGTTTCTTTGGAAACAACAGGATTTTCTTTTGGGATACGACAATCACATTTCCGATCCACTAATCCTTCTTTACTGCATCCCTCACTCCCACACATTGACGAATTCACACGGAAATTGCGTCGCCATGAAATACGAGTACTTTGTGTTCTAAGACATTTCCTTCTAAATCGTGTAACGTTTCTATGGAAACGACAGGATTTTCTTTCGGGATACGACAATCACATATCCGATCCACTAATCCTTCTTTACTGCATCCCTCATTCCCAAACATTGACGAATTCAGACGGAAATTGCGTCGCTATGAAATACTATGTGTTCTAAGACATTTCCTTCTAAATCGAGTAACGTTTCTGTGGAAACGACAGGATGTTCTTTTGGGATACGACAATCTCATTTCCGATCCACTAATCCTTCTTTACTGCATCCCTCACTCCCAAACATTGACGAATTCACACGGAAATTGCGTCGCTATGAAATACGAGTACTATGTGTTCTAAGACATTTCCTTCTAAATCGAGTAACGTTTCTATGGAAACGACAGGATTTTCTTTTGGGATACGACAATCTCATATCCGATCCACTAATCCTTCCTTACTGCATCCCTCACTCCCACACATTGACGAATTCACACGGAAATTGCGTCGCTATGAAATACTATGTGTTCTAAGACATTTCTTTCTAAATCAAGTAACGTTTCTATGGAAACGACAGGATTTTCTTTTGGGATACGACAATCTCATTTCCGATCCACTAATCCTGCTTTACTGCATCCCTCACTCCCACACATTGACGAATTCACACGGAAATTGCGTCGCTATGAAATACTATGGGTTCTAAGACATTTCCTTCTAAATCGAGTAACGTTTCTATGGAAACGACAGGATTTTCTTTTGGGATACGACAATCTCATTTCCGATCCACTAATCCTTCCTTACTGCATCCCTCACTCCCACACATTGACGAATTCACACGGAAATTGCGTCGCTATGAAATACTATGTGTTCTAAGACATTTCCTTCTAAATCGAGTAACGTTTCTATGGAAACGACAGGATTTTCTTTTGGGATACGACAATCTCATTTCCGATCCACTAATCCTTCCTTACTGCATCCCTCACTCCCATACAATGACGAATTCACACGGAAATTGCGTCGCTATGAAATACTATGTGTTCTAAGACATTTCCTTCTAAATCGAGTATAGTTTCTATGGAAACGACAGGATTTTCTTTTGGGATACGACAATCTCATTTCCGATCCACTAATCCTTCCTTACTGCATCCCTCACTCCCACACATTGACGAATTCACACGGAAATTGCGTCGCTATGAAATACTATGGGTTCTAAGAGATTTCCTTCTAAATCGAGTAACGTTTCTATGGAAACGACAGGATTTTCTTTTGGGATACGACAATCTCATTTCCGATACACTAATCCTTCTTTACTGCATCCCTCACTCCCAAACATTGACGAATTCTCACGGAAATTGCGTCGCTATGAAATACGAGTACTATGTGTTCTAAGACATTTCCTTCTAAATCGAGTAACGATTCTATGGAAACGACAGGATTTTCTTTTGGGATACGACAATCACATTTCCGATCCACTAATCCTTCTTTACTGCATCCCTCACTCCCACACATTGACGAATTCACACGGAAATTGCGTCGCTATGAAATACGAGTACTATGTGTTCTAAGACATTTCCTTCTAAACCGAGTAACGTTTCTTTGGAAACGACAGGATTTTCTTTTGGGATACGACAATCACATTTCCGATCCACTAATCCTTCTTTACTGCATCCCTCACTCCCACACATTGACGAATTCACACGGAAATTGCGTCGCCATGAAATACGAGTACTTTGTGTTCTAAGACATCTCCTTCTAAATCGAGTAACGTTTCTATGGAAACGACAGGATTTTCTTTCGGGATACGACAATCACATATCCGATCCACTAATTCTTCTTTACTGCATCCCTCATTCCCAAACATTGACGAATTCAGACGGAAATTGCGTCGCTATGAAATACTATGTGTTCTAAGACATTTCCTTCTAAATCGAGTAACGTTTCTATGGAAACGACAGGATGTTCTTTTGGGATACGACAATCTCATTTCCGATCCACTAATCCTTCTTTACTGCATCCCTCACTCCCAAACATTGACGAATTCACACGGAAATTGCGTCGCTATGAAATACGAGTACTATGTGTTCTAAGACATTTCCTTCTAAATCGAGTAACGTTTCTATGGAAACGACAGGATTTTCTTTTGGGATACGACAATCTCATATCCGATCCACTAATCCTTCCGTACTGCATCCCTCACTCCCACACATTGACGAATTCACACGGAAATTGCGTCGCTATGAAATACTATGTGTTCTAAGACATTTCTTTCTAAATCGAGTAACGTTTCTATGGAAACGACAGGATTTTCTTTTGGGATACGACAATCTCATTTCCGATCAACTAATCCTGCTTTACTGCATCCCTCACTCCCACACATTGACGAATTCACACGGAAATTGCGTCGCTATGAAATACTATGTGTTCCAAGACATTTCCTTCTAAATCGAGTAACGTTTCTATGGAAACGACAGGATTTTCTTTTGGGATACGACAATCTCATTTCCGATCCACTAATCCTTCCTTACTGCATCCCTCACTCCCACACATTGACGAATTCACACGGAAATTGCGTCGCTATGAAATACTATGTGTTCTAAGACGTTTCCTTCTAAATCGAGTAACGTTTCTATGGAAACGACAGGATTTTCTTTTGGGATACGACAATCTCATTTCCGATCCACTAATCCTTCTTTACTGCATCCCTCACTACCAAACATTGACGAATTCACACGGAAATTGCGTCGCTATGAATTACGAGTACTATGTGTTCTAAGACATTTCCTTCTAAATCGAGTAACGTTTCTATGGAAACGACAGGATTTTCTTTTGGGATACGACAATCACATTTCCGATCCATTAATCCTTCCTTACTGCATCCCTCACTCCCACACATTGACGAATTCACATGGAAATTGCGTCGCTATGAAATACTATGTGTTCTAAGACATTTCCTTCTAAATCGAGTAACCTTTCTATGGAAATGACAGGATTTTCTTTTGGGATACGCCAATCTCATTTCCGATCCACTAATCCTTCTTTACTGCATCCCCCACTCCCACACATTGAGGAATTCACACGGAAATTGCGTCGGTATGAAATACGAGTACTATGTGTTCTAAGACATTTCCTTCTAAATCGAGTAACGTTTCTATGGAAACGACAGGATTTTCTTTTGGGATACGACAATTTCATTTCCGATCCACTAATCCTTCCTTACTGCATCCCTCACTCCCATACAATGACGAATTCACACGGAAATTGCGTCGCTATGAAATACTATGTGTTCTAAGACATTTCTTTCTAAATCGAGTAACGTTTCTATGGAAACGACAGGATTTTCTTTTGGGATACGACAATCTCATTTCCGATCCACTAATCCTGCTTTACTGCATCCCTCACTCCCACACATTGACGAATTCACACGGAAATTGCGTCGCTATGAAATACTATGTGTTCCAAGACATTTCCTTCTAAATCGAGTAACGTTTCTATGGAAACGACAGGATTTTCTTTTGGGATACGACATCTCATTTCCGATCCACTAATCCTTCCTTACTGCATCCCTCACTCCCACACATTGACGAATTCACACGGAAATTGCGTCGCTATGAAATACTAAGTGTTCTAAGACGTTTCCTTCTAAATCGAGTAACGTTTCTATGCAAACGACAGGATTTTCTTTTGGGATACGACAATCTCATTTCCGATCCACTAATCCTTCTTTACTGCATCCCTCACTACCAAACATTCACGAATTCACACGGAAATTGCGTCGCTATGGATTACGAGTACTATGTGTTCTAAGACATTTCCTTCTAAATCGAGTAACGTTGCTATGGAAACGACAGGATTTTCTTTTGGGATACGACAATCACATTTCCGATCCATTAATCCTTCCTTACTGCATCCCTCACTCCCACACATTGACGAATTCACACGGAAATTGCGTCGCTATGAAATACTATGTGTTCTAAGACATTTCCTTCTAAATCGAGTAACCTTTCTATGGAAATGACAGGATTTTCTTTTGGGATACGCCAATCTCATTTCCGATCCACTAATCCTTCTTTACTGCATCCCCCACTCCCACACATTGAGGAATTCACACGGAAATTGCGTCGGTATGAAATACGAGTACTATGTGTTCTAAGACATTTCCTTCTAAATCGAGTAACGTTTCTATGGAAACGACAGGATTTTCTTTTGGGATACGACAATTTCATTTCCGATCCACTAATCCTTCCTTACTGCATCCCTCACTCCCATACAATGACGAATTCACACGGAAATTGCGTCGCAATGAAATACTATGTGTTCTAAGACATTTCTTTCTAAATCGAGTAACGTTTCTATGGAAACGACAGGATTTTCTTTTGGGATACGACAATCTCATTTCCGATCCACTAATCCTGCTTTACTGCATCCCTCACTCCCACACATTGACGAATTCACACGGAAATTGCGTCGCTATGAAATACTATGTGTGCTAAGACATTTCCTTCTAAATCGAGTATAGTTTCTATGGAAACGACAGGATTTTCTTTTGGGATACGACAATCTCGTTTCCGATCCACTAATCCTTCCTTACTGCATCCCTCACTCCCACACATTGACGAATTCACACGGAAATTGCGTCGCTATGAAATACTATGGGTTCTAAGACATTTCCTTCTAAATCGAGTAACGTTTCTATGGAAACGACAGGATTTTCTTTTGGGATACGACAATCTCATTTCCGATACACTAATCCTTCTTTACTGCATCCCTCACTCCCAAACATTGACGAATTCTCACGGAAATTGCGTCGCTATGAAATACGAGTACTATGTGTTCTAAGACATTTCCTTCTAAATCGAGTAACGTTTCTATGGAAACGACAGGATTTTCTTTTGGGATACGACATCTCATTTCCGATCCACTAATCCTTCCTTACTGCATCCCTCACTCCCACACTTTGACGAATTCACAAGGAAATTGCGTCGCTAAGAAATACTATGTGTTCTAAGACGTTTCCTTCTAAATCGAGTAACGTTTCTATGGAAACGACAGGATTTTCTTTTGGGATACGACAATCTCATTTCCGATCCACTAATCCTTCTTTACTGCATCCCTCACTACCAAACATTGACGAATTCACACGGAAATTGCGTCGCTATGAATTACGAGTACTATGTGTTCTAAGACATTTCCTTCTAAATCGAGTAACGTTTCTATGGAAACGACAGGATTTTCTTTTGGGATACGACAATCACATTTCCGATCCATTAATCCTTCCTTACTGCATCCCTCACTCCCACACATTGACGAATTCACACGGAAATTGCGTCGCTATGAAATACTATGTGTTCTAAGACATTTCCTTCTAAATCGAGTAACCTTTCTATGGAAATGACAGGATTTTCTTTTGGGATACGCCAATCTCATTTCCGATCCACTAATCCTTCTTTACTGCATCCCCCACTCCCACACATTGAGGAATTCACACGGAAATTGCGTCGGTATGAAATACGAGTACTATGTGTTCTAAGACATTTCCTTCTAAATTGAGTAACGTTTCTATGGAAACGACAGGATTTTCTTTTGGGATACGACAATTTCATTTCCGATCCACTAATCCTTCCTTACTGCATCCCTCACTCCCATACAATGACGAATTCACACGGAAATTGCGTCGCTATGAAATACTATGTGTTCTAAAACATTTCTTTCTAAATCGAGTAACGTTTCTATGGAAACGACAGGATTTTCTTTTGGGATACGACAATCTCATTTCCGATCCACTAATCCTGCTTTACTGCATCCCTCACTCCCACACATTGACGAATTCACACGGAAATTGCGTCGCTATGAAATACTATGTGTGCTAAGACATTTCCTTCTAAATCGAGTATAGTTTCTATGGAAACGACAGGATTTTCTTTTGGGATACGACAATCTCATTTCCGATCCACTAATCCTTCCTTACTGCATCCCTCACTCCCACACATTGACGAATTCACACGGAAATTGCGTCGCTATGAAATACTATGGGTTCTAAGACATTTCCTTCTAAATCGAGTAACGTTTCTATGGAAACGACAGGATTTTCTTTTGGGATACGACAATCTCATTTCCGATACACTAATCCTTCTTTACTGCATCCCTCACTCCCAAACATTGACGAATTCTCACGGAAATTGCGTCGCTATGAAATACGAGTACTATGTGTTCTAAGACATTTCCTTCTAAATCGAGTAACGTTTCTATGGAAACGACAGGATTTTCTTTTGAGATACGACAATCACATTTCCGATCCACTAATCCTTCTTTACTGCATCCCTCACTCCCACACATTGACGAATTCACACGGAAATTGCGTCGCTATGAAATACGAGTACTGTGTGTTCTAAGACATTTCCTTCTAAATCGAGTAACGTTTCTATGGAAACGACAGGATTTCTTTTGGGATACGACAATCACAAATTTCGATCCACTAATCCTTCTTTACTGCATCCCTCACTCCCACACATTGACGAATTCACACGGAAATTGCGTCGCTATGAAATACGAGTACTATGTGTTCTAAGACATTTCCTTCTAAATCGAGTAACGTTTCTTTGGAAACAACAGGATTTTCTTTTGGGATACGACAATCACATTTCCGATCCACTAATCCTTCTTTACTGCATCCCTCACTCCCACACATTGACGAATTCACACGGAAATTGCGTCGCCATGAAATACGAGTACTTTGTGTTCTAAGACATTTCCTTCTAAATCGTGTAACGTTTCTATGGAAACGACAGGATTTTCTTTCGGGATACGACAATCACATATCCGATCCACTAATCCTTCTTTACTGCATCCCTCATTCCCAAACATTGACGAATTCAGACGGAAATTGCGTCGCTATGAAATACTATGTGTTCTAAGACATTTCCTTCTAAATCGAGTAACGTTTCTGTGGAAACGACAGGATGTTCTTTTGGGATACGACAATCTCATTTCCGATCCACTAATCCTTCTTTACTGCATCCCTCACTCCCAAACATTGACGAATTCACACGGAAATTGCGTCGCTATGAAATACGAGTACTATGTGTTCTAAGACATTTCCTTCTAAATCGAGTAACGTTTCTATGGAAACGACAGGATTTTCTTTTGGGATACGACAATCTCATATCCGATCCACTAATCCTTCCTTACTGCATCCCTCACTCCCACACATTGACGAATTCACACGGAAATTGCGTCGCTATGAAATACTATGTGTTCTAAGACATTTCTTTCTAAATCAAGTAACGTTTCTATGGAAACGACAGGATTTTCTTTTGGGATACGACAATCTCATTTCCGATCCACTAATCCTGCTTTACTGCATCCCTCACTCCCACACATTGACGAATTCACACGGAAATTGCGTCGCTATGAAATACTATGGGTTCTAAGACATTTCCTTCTAAATCGAGTAACGTTTCTATGGAAACGACAGGATTTTCTTTTGGGATACGACAATCTCATTTCCGATCCACTAATCCTTCCTTACTGCATCCCTCACTCCCACACATTGACGAATTCACACGGAAATTGCGTCGCTATGAAATACTATGTGTTCTAAGACATTTCCTTCTAAATCGAGTAACGTTTCTATGGAAACGACAGGATTTTCTTTTGGGATACGACAATCTCATTTCCGATCCACTAATCCTTCCTTACTGCATCCCTCACTCCCATACAATGACGAATTCACACGGAAATTGCGTCGCTATGAAATACTATGTGTTCTAAGACATTTCCTTCTAAATCGAGTATAGTTTCTATGGAAACGACAGGATTTTCTTTTGGGATACGACAATCTCATTTCCGATCCACTAATCCTTCCTTACTGCATCCCTCACTCCCACACATTGACGAATTCACACGGAAATTGCGTCGCTATGAAATACTATGGGTTCTAAGAGATTTCCTTCTAAATCGAGTAACGTTTCTATGGAAACGACAGGATTTTCTTTTGGGATACGACAATCTCATTTCCGATACACTAATCCTTCTTTACTGCATCCCTCACTCCCAAACATTGACGAATTCTCACGGAAATTGCGTCGCTATGAAATACGAGTACTATGTGTTCTAAGACATTTCCTTCTAAATCGAGTAACGATTCTATGGAAACGACAGGATTTTCTTTTGGGATACGACAATCACATTTCCGATCCACTAATCCTTCTTTACTGCATCCCTCACTCCCACACATTGACGAATTCACACGGAAATTGCGTCGCTATGAAATACGAGTACTATGTGTTCTAAGACATTTCCTTCTAAACCGAGTAACGTTTCTTTGGAAACGACAGGATTTTCTTTTGGGATACGACAATCACATTTCCGATCCACTAATCCTTCTTTACTGCATCCCTCACTCCCACACATTGACGAATTCACACGGAAATTGCGTCGCCATGAAATACGAGTACTTTGTGTTCTAAGACATCTCCTTCTAAATCGAGTAACGTTTCTATGGAAACGACAGGATTTTCTTTCGGGATACGACAATCACATATCCGATCCACTAATTCTTCTTTACTGCATCCCTCATTAACAAACTTTGACGAATTCAGACGGAAATTGCGTCGCTACGAAATACTATGTGTTCTAAGACATTTCCTTCTAAATCGAGTAACGTTTCTATGGAAACGACAGGATGTTCTTTTGGGATACGACAATCTCATTTCCGATCCACTAATCCTTCTTTACTGCATCCCTCACTCCCAAACATTGACGAATTCACACGGAAATTGCGTCGCTATGAAATACGAGTACTATGTGTTCTAAGACATTTCCTTCTAAATCGAGTAACGTTTCTATGGAAACGACAGGATTTTCTTTTGGGATACGACAATCTCATATCCGATCCACTAATCCTTCCGTACTGCATCCCTCACTCCCACACATTGACGAATTCACACGGAAATTGCGTCGCTATGAAATACTATGTGTTCTAAGACATTTCTTTCTAAATCGAGTAACGTTTCTATGGAAACGACAGGATTTTCTTTTGGGATACGACAATGTCATTTCCGATCAACTAATCCTGCTTTACTGCATCCCTCACTCCCACACATTGACGAATTCACACGGAAATTGCGTCGCTATGAAATACTATGTGTTCCAAGACATTTCCTTCTAAATCGAGTAACGTTTCTATGGAAACGACAGGATTTTCTTTTGGGATACGACAATCTCATTTCCGATCCACTAATCCTTCCTTACTGCATCCCTCACTCCCACACATTGACGAATTCACACGGAAATTGCGTCGCTATGAAATACTATGTGTTCTAAGACGTTTCCTTCTAAATCGAGTAACGTTTCTATGGAAACGACAGGATTTTCTTTTGGGATACGACAATCTCATTTCCGATCCACTAATCCTTCTTTACTGCATCCCTCACTACCAAACATTGACGAATTCACACGGAAATTGCGTCGCTATGAATTACGAGTACTATGTGTTCTAAGACACTTCCTTCTAAATCGAGTAACGTTTCTATGGAAACGACAGGATTTTCTTTTGGGATACGACAATCACATTTCCGATCCATTAATCCTTCCTTACTGCATCCCTCACTCCCACACATTGACGAATTCACATGGAAATTGCGTCGCTATGAAATACTATGTGTTCTAAGACATTTCCTTCTAAATCGAGTAACCTTTCTATGGAAATGACAGGATTTTCTTTTGGGATACGCCAATCTCATTTCCGATCCACTAATCCTTCTTTACTGCATCCCCCACTCCCACACATTGAGGAATTCACACGGAAATTGCGTCGGTATGAAATACGAGTACTATGTGTTCTAAGACATTTCCTTCTAAATCGAGTAACGTTTCTATGGAAACGACAGGATTTTCTTTTGGGATACGACAATTTCATTTCCGATCCACTAATCCTTCCTTACTGCATCCCTCACTCCCATACAATGACGAATTCACACGGAAATTGCGTCGCTATGAAATACTATGTGTTCTAAGACATTTCTTTCTAAATCGAGTAACGTTTCTATGGAAACGACAGGATTTTCTTTTGGGATACGACAATCTCATTTCCGATCCACTAATCCTGCTTTACTGCATCCCTCACTCCCACACATTGACGAATTCACACGGAAATTGCGTCGCTATGAAATACTATGTGTTCTAAGACATTTCCTTCTAAATCGAGTATAGTTTCTATGGAAACGACAGGATTTTCTTTTGGGATACGACAATCTCATTTCCGATCCACTAATCCTTCCTTACTGCATCCCTCACTCCCACACATTGACGAATTCACACGGAAATTGCGTCGCTATGAAATACTATGGGTTCTAAGACATTTCCTTCTAAATCGAGTAACGTTTCTATGGAAACGACAGGATTTTCTTTTGGGATACGACAATCTCATATCCGATCCACTAATCCTTCCGTACTGCATCCCTCACTCCCACACATTGACGAATTCACACGGAAATTGCGTCGCTATGAAATACTATGTGTTCTAAGACATTTCTTTCTAAATCGAGTAACGTTTCTATGGAAACGACAGGATTTTCTTTTGGGATACGACAATCTCATTTCCGATCAACTAATCCTGCTTTACTGCATCCCTCACTCCCACACATTGACGAATTCACACGGAAATTGCGTCGCTATGAAATACTATGTGTTCCAAGACATTTCCTTCTAAATCGAGTAACGTTTCTATGGAAACGACAGGATTTTCTTTTGGGATACGACATCTCATTTCCGATCCACTAATCCTTCCTTACTGCATCCCTCACTCCCACACATTGACGAATTCACACGGAAATTGCGTCGCTATGAAATACTAAGTGTTCTAAGACGTTTCCTTCTAAATCGAGTAACGTTTCTATGGAAACGACAGGATTTTCTTTTGGGATACGACAATCTCATTTCCGATCCACTAATCCTTCTTTACTGCATCCCTCACTACCAAACATTCACGAATTCACACGGAAATTGCGTCGCTATGAATTACGAGTACTATGTGTTCTAAGACATTTCCTTCTAAATCGAGTAACGTTGCTATGGAAACGACAGGATTTTCTTTTGGGATACGACAATCACATTTCCGATCCATTAATCCTTCCTTACTGCATCCCTCACTCCCACACATTGACGAATTCACGCGGAAATTGCGTCGCTATGAAATACTATGTGTTCTAAGACATTTCCTTCTAAATCGAGTAACCTTTCTATGGAAATGACAGGATTTTCTTTTGGGATACGCCAATCTCATTTCCGATCCACTAATCCTTCTTTACTGCATCCCCCACTCCCACACATTGAGGAATTCACACGGAAATTGCGTCGGTATGAAATACGAGTACTATGTGTTCTAAGACATTTCCTTCTAAATCGAGTAACGTTTCTATGGAAACGACAGGATTTTCTTTTGGGATACGACAATTTCATTTCCGATCCACTAATCCTTCCTTACTGCATCCCTCACTCCCATACAATGACGAATTCACACGGAAATTGCGTCGCAATGAAATACTATGTGTTCTAAGACATTTCTTTCTAAATCGAGTAACGTTTCTATGGAAACGACAGGATTTTCTTTTGGGATACGACAATCTCATTTCCGATCCACTAATCCTGCTTTACTGCATCCCTCACTCCCACACATTGACGAATTCACACGGAAATTGCGTCGCTATGAAATACTATGTGTGCTAAGACATTTCCTTCTAAATCGAGTATAGTTTCTATGGAAACGACAGGATTTTCTTTTGGGATACGACAATCTCGTTTCCGATCCACTAATCCTTCCTTACTGCATCCCTCACTCCCACACATTGACGAATTCACACGGAAATTGCGTCGCTATGAAATACTATGGGTTCTAAGACATTTCCTTCTAAATCGAGTAACGTTTCTATGGAAACGACAGGATTTTCTTTTGGGATACGACAATCTCATTTCCGATACACTAATCCTTCTTTACTGCATCCCTCACTCCCAAACATTGACGAATTCTCACGGAAATTGCGTCGCTATGAAATACGAGTACTATGTGTTCTAAGACATTTCCTTCTAAATCGAGTAACGTTTCTATGGAAACGACAGGATTTTCTTTTGAGATACGACAATCACATTTCCGATCCACTAATCCTTCTTTACTGCATCCCTCACTCCCACACATTGACGAATTCACACGGAAATTGCGTCGCTATGAAATACGAGTACTGTGTGTTCTAAGACATTTTCTTCTAAATCGAGTAACGTTTCTATGGAAACGACAGGATTTCTTTTGGGATACGACAATCACATTTCCGATCCACTAATCCTTCTTTACTGCATCCCTCACTCCCACACATTGACGAATTCACACGGAAATTGCGTCGCTATGAAATACGAGTACTATGTGTTCTAAGACATTTCCTTCTAAATCGAGTAACGTTTCTTTGGAAACGACAGGATTTTCTTTTGGGATACGACAATCACATTTCCGATCCACTAATCCTTCTTTACTGCATCCCTCACTCCCACAAATTGACGAATTCACACGGAAATTGCGTCGCCATGAAATACGAGTACTTTGTGTTCTAAGACATTTCCTTCTAAATCGTGTAACGTTTCTATGGAAACGACAGGATTTTCTTTCGGGATACGACAATCACATATCCGATCCACTAATCCTTCTTTACTGCATCCCTCATTCCCAAACATTGACGAATTCAGACGGAAATTGCGTCGCTATGAAATACTATGTGGTCTAAGACATTTCCTTCTAAATCGAGTAACGTTTCTGTGGAAACGACAGGATGTTCTTTTGGGATACGACAATCTCATTTCCGATCAACTAATCCTGCTTTACTGCATCCCTCACTCCCACACATTGACGAATTCACACGGAAATTGCGTCGCTATGAAATACTATGTGTTCCAAGACATTTCCTTCTAAATCGAGTAACGTTTCTATGGAAACGACAGGATTTTCTTTTGGGATACGACAATCTCATTTCCGATCCACTAATCCTTCCTTACTGCATCCCTCACTCCCACACATTGACGAATTCACACGGAAATTGGGTCGCTATGAAATACTATGTGTTCTAAGACGTTTCCTTCTAAATCGAGTAACGTTTCTATGGAAACGACAGGATTTTCTTTTGGGATACGACAATCTCATTTCCGATCCACTAATCCTTCTTTACTGCATCCCTCACTACCAAACATTGACGAATTCACACGGAAATTGCGTCGCTATGAATTACGAGTACTATGTGTTCTAAGACATTTCCTTCTAAATCGAGTAACGTTTCTATGGAAACGACAGGATTTTCTTTTGGGATACGACAATCACATTTCCGATCCATTAATCCTTCCTTACTGCATCCCTCACTCCCACACATTGACGAATTCACACGGAAATTGCGTCGCTATGAAATAATATGTGTTCTAAGACATTTCCTTCTAAATCGAGTAACCTTTCTATGGAAATGACAGGATTTTCTTTTGGGATACGCCAATCTCATTTCCGATCCACTAATCCTTCTTTACTGCATCCCCCACTCCCACACATTGAGGAATTCACACGGAAATTGCGTCGGTATGAAATACGAGTACTATGTGTTCTAAGACATTTCCTTCTAAATCGAGTAACGTTTCTATGGAAACGACAGGATTTTCTTTTGGGATACGACAATTTCATTTCCGATCCACTAATCCTTCCTTACTGCATCCCTCACTCCCATACAATGACGAATTCACACGGAAATTGCGTCGCTATGAAATACTATGTGTTCTAAGACATTTCTTTCTAAATCGAGTAACGTTTCTGTGGAAACGACAGGATTTTCTTTTGGGATACGACAATCTCATTTCCGATCCACTAATCCTGCTTTACTGCATCCCTCACTCCCACACATTGACGAATTCACACGGAAATTGCGTCGCTATGAAATACTATGTGTTCTAAGACATTTCCTTCTAAATCGAGTATAGTTTCTATGGAAACGACAGGATTTTCTTATGGGATACGACAATCTCATTTCCGATCCACTAATCCTTCCTTACTGCATCCCTCACTCCCACACATTGACGAATTCACACGGAAATTGCGTCGCTATGATATACTATGGGTTCTAAGACATTTCCTTCTAAATCGAGTAACGTTTCTATGGAAACGACAGGATTTTCTTTTGGGATACGACAATCTCATATCCGATCCACTAATCCTTCCGTACTGCATCCCTCACTCCCACACATTGACGAATTCACACGGAAATTGCGTCGCTATGAAATACTATGTGTTCTAAGACATTTCTTTCTAAATCGAGTAACGTTTCTATGGAAACGACAGGATTTTCTTATGGGATACGACAATCTCATTTCCGATCAACTAATCCTGCTTTACTGCATCCCTCACTCCCACACATTGACGAATTCACACGGAAATTGCGTCGCTATGAAATACTACGTGTTCCAAGACATTTCCTTCTAAATCGAGTAACGTTTCTATGGAAACGACAGGATTTTCTTTTGGGATACGACATCTCATTTCCGATCCACTAATCCTTCCTTACTGCATCCCTCACTCCCACACATTGACGAATTCACACGGAAATTGCGTCGCTATGAAATACTATGTGTTCTAAGACGTTTCCTTCTAAATCGAGTAACGTTTCTATGGAAACGACAGGATTTTCTTTTGGGATACGACAATCTCATTTCCGATCCACTAATCCTTCTTTACTGCATCCCTCACTACCAAACATTGACGAATTCACACGGAAATTGCGTCGCTATGAATTACGAGTACTATGTGTTCTAAGACATTTCCTTCTAAATCGAGTAACGTTTCTATGGAAACGACAGGATTTTCTTTTGGGATACGACAATCACATTTCCGATCCATTAATCCTTCCTTACTGCATCCCTCACTCCCACACATTGACGAATTCACACGGAAATTGCGTCGCTATGAAATACTATGTGTTCTAAGACATTTCCTTCTAAATCGAGTAACCTTTCTATGGAAATGACAGGATTTTCTTTTGGGATACGCCAATCTCATTTCCGATCCACTAATCCTTCTTTACTGCATCCCCCACTCCCACACATTGAGGAATTCACACGGAAATTGCGTCGGTATGAAATACGAGTACTATGTGTTCTAAGACATTTCCTTCTAAATCGAGTAACGTTTCTATGGAAACGACAGGATTTTCTTTTGGGATACGACAATTTCATTTCCGATCCACTAATCCTTCCTTACTGCATCCCTCACTCCCATACAATGACGAATTCACACGGAAATTGCGTCGCTATGAAATACTATGTGTTCTAAGACATTTCTTTCTAAATCGAGTAACGTTTCTATGGAAACGACAGGATTTTCTTTTGGGATACGACAATCTCATTTCCGATCCACTAATCCTGCTTTACTGCATCCCTCACTCCCACACATTGACGAATTCACACGGAAATTGCGTCGCTATGAAATACTATGTGTGCTAAGACATTTCCTTCTAAATCGAGTATAGTTTCTATGGAAACGACAGGATTTTCTTTTGGGATACGACAATCTCATTTCCGATCCACTAATCCTTCCTTACTGCATCCCTCACTCCCACACATTGACGAATTCACACGGAAATTGCGTCGCTATGAAATACTATGGGTTCTAAGACATTTCCTTCTAAATCGAGTAACGTTTCTATGGAAACGACAGGATTTTCTTTTGGGATACGACAATCTCATTTCCGATACACTAATCCTTCTTTACTGCATCCCTCACTCCCAAACATTGACGAATTCTCACGGAAATTGCGTCGCTATGAAATACGAGTACTATGTGTTCTAAGACATTTCCTTCTAAATCGAGTAACGTTTCTATGGAAACGACAGGATTTTCTTTTGAGATACGACAATCACATTTCCGATCCACTAATCCTTCTTTACTGCATCCCTCACTCCCACACATTGACGAATTCACACGGAAATTGCGTCGCTATGAAATACGAGTACTGTGTGTTCTAAGACATTTCCTTCTAAATCGAGTAACGTTTCTATGGAAACGACAGGATTTCTTTTGGGATACGACAATCACATTTCCGATCCACTAATCCTTCTTTCCTGCATCCCTCACTCCCACACATTGACGAATTCACACGGAAATTGCGTCGCTATGAAATACGAGTACTATGTGTTCTAAGACATTTCCTTCTAAATCGAGTAACGTTTCTTTGGAAACGACAGGATTTTCTTTTGGGATACGACAATCACATTTCCGATCCACTAATCCTTCTTTACTGCATCCCTCACTCCCACACATTGACGAAATCACACGGAAATTGCGTCGCCATGAAATACGAGTACTTTGTGTTCTAAGACATTTCCTTCTAAATCGTGTAACGTTTCTATGGAAACGACAGGATTTTCTTTCGGGATACGACAATCACATATCCGATCCACTAATCCTTCTTTACTGCATCCCTCATTCCCAAACATTGACGAATTCAGACGGAAATTGCGTCGCTATGAAATACTATGTGGTCTAAGACATTTCCTTCTTAATCGAGTAACGTTTCTGTGGAAACGACAGGATGTTCTTTTGGGATACGACAATCTCATTTCCGATCCACTAATCCTTCTTTACTGCATCCCTCACTCCCAAACATTGACGAATTCACACGGAAATTGCGTCGCTATGAAATACGAGTACTATGTGTTCTAAGACATTTCCTTCTAAATCGAGTAACGTTTCTGTGGAAACGACAGGATGTTCTTTTGGGATACGACAATCTCATTTCCGATCCACTAATCCTTCCTTACTGCATCCCTCACTCCCACACATTGACGAATTCACACGGAAATTGCGTCGCTATGAAATACTATGTGTTCTAAGACATTTCCTTCTAAATCGAGTAACGTTTCTATGGAAACGACAGGATTTTCTTTTGGGATACGACAATCTCATTTCCGATCCACTAATCCTTCCTTACTGCATCCCTCACTCCCATACAATGACGAATTCACACGGAAATTGCGTCGCTATGAAATACTATGTGTTCTAAGACATTTCTTTCTAAATCGAGTAACGTTTCTATGGAAACGACAGGATTTTTTTTGGGATACGACAATCTCATTTCCGATCCACTAATCCTGCTTTACTGCATCCCTCACTCCCACACATTGACGAATTCACACGGAAATTGCGTCGCTATGAAATACGAGTACTATGTGTTCTAAGACATTTCCTTCTAAATCGAGTAACGTTTCTTTGGAAACGACAGGATTTTCTTTTGGGATACGACAATCACATTTCCGATCCACTAATCCTTCTTTACTGCATCCCTCACTCCCACACATTGACGAATTCACACGGAAATTGCGTCGCCATGAAATACGAGTACTTTGTGTTCTAAGACATTTCCTTCTAAATCGTGTAACGTTTCTATGGAAACGACAGGATTTTCTTTCGGGATACGACAATCACATATCCGATCCACTAATCCTTCTTTACTGCATCCCTCATTCCCAAACATTGACGAATTCAGACGGAAATTGCGTCGCTATGAAATACTGTGTGGTCTAAGACATTTCCTTCTAAATCGAGTAACGTTTCTGTGGAAACGACAGGATGTTCTTTTGGGATACGACAATCTCATTTCCGATCCACTAATCCTTTTTTACTGCATCCCTCACTCCCAAACATTGACGAATTCACACGGAAATTGCGTCGCTATGAAATACGAGTACTATGTGTTCTAAGACATTTCCTTCTAAATCGAGTAACGTTTCTATGGAAACGACAGGATTTTCTTTTGGGATACGACAATCTCATATCCGATCCACTAATCCTTCCTTACTGCATCCCTCACTCCCACACATTGACGAATTCACACGGAAATTGCGTCGCTATGAAATACTATGTGTTCTAAGACATTTCTTTCTAAATCAAGTAACGTTTCTATGGAAACGACAGGATTTTCTTTTGGGATACGACAATCTCATTTCCGATCCACTAATCCTGCTTTACTGCATCCCTCACTCCCACACATTGACGAATTCACACGGAAATTGCGTCGCTATGAAATACTATGTGTTCTAAGACATTTCCTTCTAAATCGAGTAACGTTTCTATGGAAACGACAGGATTTTCTTTTGGGATACGACAATCTCATTTCCGATCCACTAATCCTTCCTTACTGCATCCCTCACTCCCACACATTGACGAATTCACACGGAAATTGCGTCGCTATGAATTACTATGTGTTCTAAGACATTTCCTTCTAAATCGAGTAACGTTTCTATGGAAACGACAGGATTTTCTTTTGGGATACGACAATCTCATTTCCGATCCACTAATCCTTCTTTACTGCATCCCTCACTCCCAAACATTGACGAATTCACACGGAAATTGGGTCGCTATGAAATACGAGTACTATGTGTTGTAAGACATTTCCTTCTAAATCGAGTAACGTTTCTATGGAAACGACAGGATTTTCTTTTGGGATACGACAATCACATTTCCGATCCACTAATCCTTCCTTACTGCATCCCTCACTCCCACACATTGACGAATTAACACGGAAATTGCGTCGCTATGAAATACTATGTGTTCTAAGACATTTCCTTCTAAATCGAGTAACGTTTCTATGGAAACGACAGGATTTTCTTTTGGGATACGACAATCACATTTCCGATCCACTAATCCTTCCTTACTGCATCCCTCACTCCCACACATTGACGAATTAACACGGAAATTGCGTCGCTATGAAATACTATGTGTTCTAAGACATTTCCTTCTAAATCGAGTAACGTTTCTATTAAAACGACAGGATTTTCTTTTGGGAGACGACAATCTCATTTCCGATCCACTAATCCTTCCTTACTGCATCCCCCACTCCCACACATTGACGAATTCACACGGAAATTGCGTCGCTATGAAATACTATGTGTTCTAAGACATTTCCTTCTATATCGAGTAACGTTTCTATGGAAACGACAGGATTTTCTTTTGGGATACGACAATCTCATTTCCGATCCACTAATCCTTCTTTACTGCATCCCTCACTCCCAAACATTGACGAATTCACACGGAAATTGCGTCGCTATGAAATACGAGTACTATGTGTTCTAAGACATTTCCTTCTAAATCGAGTAACGTTTCTATGGAAACGACAGGATTTTCTTTTGGGATACGACAATCTCATTTCCGATCCACTAATCCTTCCTTACTGCATCCCTCACTCCCACACATTGACGAATTCACACGGAAATTGCGTCGCTATGAAATACTATGCGTTCTAAGAAATTTCCTTCTAAATCGAGTAACGTTTCTATGGAAACGACAGGATTTTCTTTTGGGATACGACAATCTCATTTCCGATCCACTATTCCTTCTTTACTGCATCCCTCACTCCCACACATTGACGAATTCACACGGAAATTGCGTCGCTATGAAATACGAGTACTATGTGTTCTAAGAGATTTCCTTCTAAATCGAGTAACGTTTCTATGGAAACGACAGGATTTTCTTTTGGGATACGACAATCACATTTCCGATCCACTAACCCTTCTTCACTGCATCCCTCACTCCCACACATTGACGAATTCACACGGAAATTGCGTCGCTATGAAATACGAGTACTATGTGTTCTAAGACATTTCCTTCTAAATCGAGTAACGTTTCTATGGAAACGACAGGATTTCTTTTGGGATACGACAATCACATTTCCGATCCACTAATCCTTCTTTACTGCATCCCTCACTCCCACACATTGACGAATTCACACGGAAATTGCGTCGCCATGAAATACGAGTACTTTGTGTTCTAAGACATTTTCTTCTAAATCGAGTAAAGTTTCTATGGAAACGACAGGATTTTCTTTTGGGATACGACAATCTCATTTCCGATCCGTTAATCCTTCTTTACTGCATCCCTCAATCCCACACATTGACGAATTCACACGGAAATTGCGTCGCTATGAAATACTATGTGTTCTAAGACATTTCTTTCTAAATCGAGTAACGTTTCTATGAAAACGACAGGATTTTCTTTTGGGATACGACAATCTCATTTCCGATCCACTAATCCTTCTCTACTGCATCCCTCACTCCCACACATTGACGAATTTACACGGAAATTGCGTCGCTATGAAATACGAGTACTATGTGTTCTAAGACATTTCCTTCTAAATCGAGTAACGTTTCTATGGAAACGACAGGATTTTCTTTTGGGATACGACAATCACATTTCCGATCCACTAATCCTTCTTTACTGCATCCCTCACTCCCAAACATTGACGAATTCACACGGAAATTCCGTCGCTATGAAATACGAGTACTATGTGTTCTAAGACATTTCCTTCTAAATCGAGTAACGTTTCTATGGAAACGACAGGATTTTCTTTTGGGATACGACAATCTCATTTCCGATCCACTAATCCTTCTTTACTGCATCCCTCACTCCCACACATTGACGAATTCACACGGAAATTGCGTCGCTATGAATTACTATGAGTTCTACGACTTCTCCTTCTGAATCGAGTAACGTTTCTATGGAAATGACAGGATTTTCTTTTGGGATACGACAATCTCATTTCCGATCCACTAATCCTTCTTTACTGCATCCCTCACTCCCACACATTGACGAATTCACACGGAAATTGCGTCGCTATGAAATACGAGTACTATGTGTTCTAAGACATTTCCTTCTAAATCGAGTAACGTTTCTATGGAAACGACAGGATTTTCTTTTGGGATACGACAGTCACATTTACGATCCACTAATCCTTCTTTACTGCATCCCTCACTCCCAAAATTTGACGAATTCACACGGAAATTGCGTCGCTATGCAATACTATGTGTTCTAAGACATTTCTTTCTAAATCGAGTAACGTTTCTATGGAAACGACAGGATTTTCTTTTGGGATACGACAATCTCATTTCCGATCCACTAATCCTTCTTTACTGCATCCCTCACTCCCACACATTGACGAATTCACACGGAAAGTGCGTCGCTATGAAATACGAGTACTATGTGTTCTAAGGCATTTCCTTCTAAATCGAGTAACGTTTCTATGGAAACGACAGGATTTTCTTTTGGGATACGACAATCACATGTCCGATCCACTAATCCTTCTTTACTGCGTCCCTCACTCCCACACATTGACGAATTCACACGGAAATTCCGTCGCTATGAATTACTATGGGTCCTGTGACTTCTCCTTCTAAATCAAGTAACGTTTCTATGGAAACGACAGGACTTTTTTTTGGGATACGACAATCTCATTTCCGATCCACTAATCCTCCTTTACTGCATCCCTCACTCCCAAACATTGACGAATTCACACGGAACTTGCGTCGCTATGAAATACTATGTGTTCTAAGACATTTCCATCTAAATCGAGTAACGTTTCTATGGAAACGACAGGATTTTCTTTTGGGATACGACAATCTCATTTCCGATCCACTAATCCTTCTTTACTGCATCCCTCACTCCCACACATTGACGAATTCACACGGAAATTCCGTCGCTATGATATACGAGTACTATGTGTTCTAAGACATTTCCTTCTAAATCGAGTAACGTTTCTATGGAAACGACAGGATTTTTTTTGGGATACGACAATCTCATTTCCGATCCACTAATCCGTCTTTACTGCATCCCTCACTCCCACACATTGACAAATTCACACGGAAATTGCGTCGCTTTGAAATACGAGTACTATGTGATCTAAAACATTTCCTTCTAAATCGAGTAACGTTTCTATGGAAACGACAGGATTTTCTTTTGGGATACGACAATCTCATTTCCGATCCACTAATCCTTCTTTACTGCATCCCTCACTCCCACACATTGACAAATTAACACGGAAATTGCGTCGCTATGAAATACGAGTACTATGTGTTCTAAGGCATTTCCTTCTAAATCGAGTAACGTTTCTATGGAAACGACAGGATTTTCTTTTGGGATACGACAATCACATTTCCGATCCACTAATCCTTCTTTACTGCATCCCTCACTCCCACACATTGAAGAATTCACACGGAAATTCCGTCGCTATGAACTACTATGGGTTCTATGACTTCTCCTTCTAAATCGAGTAACGTTTCTACTGAAACGACAGGATTTTCTATTGGGATACGACAATCTCATTTCCGATCCACTAATCCTTCTTTACTGCATCCCACACTCCCACTCATTGACGAATTCACACGGAAATTGCGTCGCTATGAAATACTATGTGTTCTAAGACATTTCCTTCTAAATCGAGTAACGTTTCTATGGAAACGACAGGATTTTGTTTTGAGATACGACAATCACGTTTCCGATCCACTAATCCTTCTTTACTGCATCCTTACTCCCACACATTGTCGAATTCACACGGAAATTGCGTCGCTATGAGATACTATGTGTTCTAAGACATTTCGTTGTAAATGGAGTAACGATTCTATGGAAACGACAGGATTTTCTTTTGGGATACGACAATCACATTTCCGATCCACTAATCCTTCTTTACTGCATCCCTCACTCCCACACATTGACGAGTTCACATGGAAAGTGCGTCGCTATGAAATACTATGGGTTCTATGACTTCTCCTTCTAAATCGAGTAACGTTTCTATGGAAACGACAGGATTTTCTTTTGGGATACGACAATCTCATTTCCGATCCACTAATCCTGCTTTACTGCATCCCTCACTCCCACACATTGACGAATTCACACGGAAATTGCGTCGCTATGAAAGACTATGTGTTCTAAGACATTTCCTTCTAAATCGAGTATAGTTTCTATGGAAACGACAGGATTTTCTTTTGGGAGACGACAATCTCATTTCCGATCCACTAATCCTTCCTTACTGCACCCCCACTCCCACACATTGACGAATTCACACGGAAATTGCGTCGCTATGAAATACTATGTGTTCTAAGACATTTCCTTCTATATCGAGTAACGTTTCTATGGAAACGACAGGATTTTCTTTTGGGATACGACAATCTCATTTCCGATCCACTAATCCTTCTTTACTGCATCCCTCACTCCCAAACATTGACGAATTCACACGGAAATTGCGTCGGTATGAAATACGAGTACTATGTGTTCTAAGACACTTCCTTCTAAATCGAGTAACGTTTCTATGGAAACGACAGGATTTTCTTTTGGGATAGGACAATCTCATTTCCGATCCACTAATCCTTCCTTACTGCATCCCTCACTCCCACACATTGACGAATTCACACGGAAATTGCGTCGCTATGAAATACCATGCGTTCTAAGACATTTCCTTCTAAATCGAGTAACGTTTCTATGGAAACGACAGGATTTTCTTTTGGGATACGACAATCTCATTTCCGATCCACTAATCCTTCTTTACTGCATCCCTCACTCCCACACATTGACGAATTCACACGGAAATTGCGTCGCTATGAAATACGAGTACTATGTGTTCTAAGAGATTTCCTTCTAAATCGAGTAACGTTTCTATGGAAACGACAGGATTTTCTTTTGGGATACGACAATCACATTTCTGATCCACTAACCCTTCTTCACTGCATCCCTCACTCCCACACATTGACGAATTCACACGGAAATTGCGTCGCTATGAAATACGAGTACTATGTGTTCTAAGAGATTTCCTTCTAAATCGAGTAACGTTTCTATGGAAACGACAGGATTTTCTTTTGGGATACGACAGTCACATTTACGATCCACTAATCCTTCTTTACTGCATCCCTCACTCCCAAACATTGACGAATTCACACGGAAATTGCGTCGCTATGCAATACTATGTGTTCTAAGACATTTCTTTCTAAATCGAGTAACGTTTCTATGGAAACGACAGGATTTTCTTTTGGGATACGACAATCTCATTTCCGATCCACTAATCCTTCTTTACTGCATCCCTCACTCCCACACATTGACGAATTCACACGGAAAGTGCGTCGCTATGAAATACGAGTACTATGTGTTCTAAGGCATTTCCTTCTAAATCGAGTAACGTTTCTATGGAAACGACAGGATTTTCTTTTGGGATACGACAATCACATGTCCGATCCACTAATCCTTCTTTACTGCGTCCCTCACTCCCACACATTGACGAATTCACACGGAAATTCCGTCGCTATGAATTACTATGGGTCCTGTGACTTCTCCTTCTAAATCAAGTAACGTTTCTATGGAAACGACAGGACTTTTTTTTGGGATACGACAATCTCATTTCCGATCCACTAATCCTCCTTTACTGCATCCCTCACTCCCAAACATTGACGAATTCACACGGAACTTGCGTCGCTATGAAATACTATGTGTTCTAAGACATTTCCTTCTAAATCGAGTAACGTTTCTATGGAAACGACAGGATTTTCTTTTGGGATACGACAATCTCATTTCCGATCCACTAATCCTTCTTTACTGCATCCCTCACTCCCACACATTGACGAATTCACACGGAAATTCCGTCGCTATGATATACGAGTACTATGAGTTCTAAGACATTTCCTTCTAAATCGAGTAACGTTTCTATGGAAACGACAGGATTTTTTTTGGGATACGACAATCTCATTTCCGATCCACTAATCCGTCTTTACTGCATCCCTCACTCCCACACATTGACAAATTCACACGGAAATTGCGTCGCTTTGAAATACGAGTACTATGTGATCTAAAACATTTCCTTCTAAATCGAGTAACGTTTCTATGGAAACGACAGGATTTTCTTTTGGGATACGACAATCTCATTTCCGATCCACTAATCCTTCTTTACTGCATCCCTCACTCCCACACATTGACAAATTAACACGGAAATTGCGTCGCTATGAAATACGAGTACTATGTGTTCTAAGGCATTTCCTTCTAAATCGAGTAACGTTTCTATGGAAACGACAGGATTTTCTTTTGGGATACGACAATCACATTTCCGATCCACTAATCCTTCTTTACTGCATCCCTCACTCCCACACATTGAAGAATTCACACGGAAATTCCGTCGCTATGAACTACTATGGGTTCTATGACTTCTCCTTCTAAATCGAGTAACGTTTCTACTGAAACGACAGGATTTTCTATTGGGATACGACAATCTCATTTCCGATCCACTAATCCTTCTTTACTGCATCCCACACTCCCACTCATTGACGAATTCACACGGAAATTGCGTCGCTATGAAATACTATGTGTTCTAAGACATTTCCTTCTAAATCGAGTAACGTTTCTATGGAAACGACAGGATTTTGTTTTGAGATACGACAATCACGTTTCCGATCCACTAATCCTTCTTTACTGCATCCTTACTCCCACACATTGTCGAATTCACACGGAAATTGCGTCGCTATGAGATACTATGTGTTCTAAGACATTTCGTTGTAAATGGAGTAACGATTCTATGGAAACGACAGGATTTTCTTTTGGGATACGACAATCACATTTCCGATCCACTAATCCTTCTTTACTGCATCCCTCACTCCCACACATTGACGAGTTCACATGGAAAGTGCGTCGCTATGAAATACTATGGGTTCTATGACTTCTCCTTCTAAATCGAGTAACGTTTCTATGGAAACGACAGGATTTTCTTTTGGGATACGACAATCTCATTTCCGATCCACTAATCCTGCTTTACTGCATCCCTCACTCCCACACATTGACGAATTCACACGGAAATTGCGTCGCTATGAAAGACTATGTGTTCTAAGACATTTCCTTCTAAATCGAGTATAGTTTCTATGGAAACGACAGGATTTTCTTTTGGGAGACGACAATCTCATTTCCGATCCACTAATCCTTCCTTACTGCATCCCCCACTCCCACACATTGACGAATTCACGCGGAAATTGCGTCGCTATGAAATACTATGTGTTCTAAGACATTTCCTTCTATATCGAGTAACGTTTCTATGGAAACGACAGGATTTTCTTTTGGGATACGACAATCTCATTTCCGATCCACTAATCCTTCTTTACTGCATCCCTCACTCCCAAACATTGACGAATTCACACGGAAATTGCGTCGGTATGAAATACGAGTACTATGTGTTCTAAGACATTTCCTTCTAAATCGAGTAACGTTTCTATGGAAACGACATGATTTTCTTTTGGGATACGACAATCTCATTTCCGATCCACTAATCCTTCCTTACTGCATCCCTCACTCCCACACATTGACGAATTCACACGGAAATTGCGACGCTATGAAATACCATGCGTTCTAAGACATTTCCTTCTAAATCGAGTAATGTTTCTATGGAAACGACAGGATTTTCTTTTGGGATACGACAATCTCATTTCCGATCCACTAATCCTTCTTTACTGCATCCCTCACTCCCACACATTGACGAATTCACACGGAAATTGCGTCGCTATGAAATACGAGTACTATGTGTTCTAAGAGATTTCCTTCTAAATCGAGTAACGTTTCTATGGAAACGACAGGATTTTCTTTTGGGATACGACAATCACATTTCCGATCCATTAACCCTTCTTCACTGCATCCCTCACTCCCACACATTGACGAATTCACACGGAAATTGCGTCGCTATGAAATACGAGTACTATGTGTTCTAAGACATTTCCTTCTAAATCGAGTAACGTTTCTATGGAAACGACAGGATTTCTTTTGGGATACGACAATCACATTTCCGATCCACTAATCCTTCTTTACTGCATCCCTCACTCCCACACATTGACGAATTCACACGGAAATTGCGTCGCCATGAAATACGAGTACTTTGTGTTCTAAGACATTTTCTTCTAAATCGAGTAAAGTTTCTATGGAAACGACAGGATTTTCTTTTGGGATACGACAATCTCATTTCCGATCCGTTAATCCTTCTTTACTGCATCCCTCAATCCCACACATTGACGAATTCACACGGAAATTGCGTCGCTATGAAATACTATGTGTTCTAAGAAATAAAAATGGCTCTGAGCACTATGGGACTCAACTGCTGTGGTTATAAGTCCCCTAGAACTTAGAACTACTTAAACCTAACTAACCTAAGGACAGCACACAACACCCAGCCATCACGAGGCAGAGAAAATCCCTGACCCCGCCGGGAATCGAACCCGGGAACCCGGGCGTGGGAAGCGAGAACGCTACCGCACGACCACGAGATGCGGGCTGTGTTCTAAGACATTTCTTTCTAAATCGGGTAACGTTTCTATGGAAACGACAGGATTTTCTTTTGGGATACGACAATCTCATTTCCGATCCACTAATCCTTCTCTACTGCATCCCTCACTCCCACACATTGACGAATTCACACGGAAATTGCGTCGCTATGAAATACGAGTACTATGTGTTCTAAGACATTTCCTTCGAAATCGAGTAACGTTTCTATGGAAACGACAGGATTTTCTTTTGGGATACGACAATCACATTTCCGATCCACTAATCCTTCTTTACTGCATCCCTCACTCCCAAACATTGACGAATTCACACGGAAATTCCGTCGCTATGAAATACGAGTACTATGTGTTCTAAGACATTTCCTTCTAAATCGAGTAACGTTTCTATGGAAACGACAGGATTTTCTTTTGGGATACGACAATCTCATTTCCGATCCACTAATCCTTCTTTACTGCATCCCTCACTCCCACACATTGACGAATTCACACGGAAATTGCGTCGCTATGAAATACTATGTGTTCTAAGACATTTCCTTCTAAATCGAGTAACGTTTCTATGGAAACGACAGGATTTTCTTTTGGGATACGACAATCTCATTTCCGATCCACTAATCCTTCTTTACTGCATCCCTCACTCCCACACATTGACGAATTCACACGGAAATTGCGTCGCTATTAAATACGAGTACTATGTGTTCTAAGACATTACCTTCTAAATCGAGTAACGTTTCTATGGAAACGACAGGATTTTCTTTTGGGATACGACAATCACATTTCCGATCCACTAATCCTTCTTTACTGCATCCCCCACTCCCAAACATTGACGAATTCACACGGAAATTGCGTCGCTATGAATAACTATGAGTTCTACGACTTCTCCTTCTGAATCGAGTAACGTTTCTATGGAAATGACAGGATTTTCTTTTGGGATACGACAATCTCATTTCCGATCCACTAATCCTTCTTTACTGCATCCCTCACTCCCACACATTGACGAATTCACACGGAAATTGCGTCGCTATGAAATACGAGTACTATGTGTTCTAAGACATTTCCTTCTAAATCGAGTAACGTTTCTATGGAAACGGCAGGATTTTCTTTTGGGATACGACAGTCACATTTACGATCCACTAATCCTTCTTTACTGCATCCCTCACTCCCAAACATTGGCGAATTCACACGGAAATTGCGTCGCTATGCAATACTATGTGTTCTAAGACATTTCTTTCTAAATCGAGTAATGTTTCTATGGAAACGACAGGATTTTCTTTTGGGATACGACAATCTTATTTCCGATCCACTAATCATTCTTTACTGCATCCCTCACTCCCACACATTGACGAATTCACACGGAAAGGGCGTCGCTATGAAATACGAGTACTATGTGTTCTAAGGCATTTCCTTCTAAATCGAGTAACGTTTCTATGGAAACGACAGGATTTTCTTTTGGGATACGACAATCACATGTCCGATCCACTAATCCTTCTTTACTGCGTCCCTCACTCCCACACATTGACGAATTCACACGGAAATTCCGTCGCTATGAATTACTATGGGTCCTGTGACTTCTCCTTCTAAATCAAGTAACGTTTCTATGGAAACGACAGGACTTTTTTTTGGGATACGACAATCTCATTTCCGATCCACTAATCCTCCTTTACTGCATCCCTCACTCCCAAACATTGACGAATTCACACGGAAATTGCGTCGCTATGAAATACTATGTGTTCTAAAACATTTCCTTCTAAATCGAGTAACGTTTCTATGGAAACGACAGGATTTTCTTTTGGGATACGACAATCTCATTTCCGATCCACTAATCCTTCTTTACTGCATCCCTCACTCCCACACATTGACGAATTCACACGGAAATTCCGTCGCTATGATATACGAGTACTATGTGTTCGAAGACATTTCCTTCTAAATCGAGTAACGTTTCTATGGAAACGACAGGATTTTTTTTGGGATACGACAATCTCATTTCCGATCCACTAATCCGTCTTTACTGCATCCCTCACTCCCACACATTGACAAATTCAAACGGAAATTGCGTCGCTTTGAAATACGAGTACTATGTGATCTAAAACATTTCCTTCTAAATCGAGTAACGTTTTTATGGAAACGACAGGATTTTCTTTTGGGATACGACAATCTCATTTCCGATCCACTAATCCTTCTTTACTGCATCCCTCACTCCCACACATTGACAAATTAACACGGAAATTGCGTCGCTATGAAATACGAGTACTATGTGTTCTAAGGCATTTCCTTCTAAATCGAGTAACGTTTCTATGGAAACGACAGGATTTTCTTTTGGGATACGACAATCACATTTCCGATCCACTAATCCTTCTTTACTGCATCCCTCACTCCCACACATTGAAGAATTCACACGGAAATTCCGTCGCTATGAACTACTATGGGTTCTATGACTTCTCCTTCTAAATCGAGTAACGTTTCTACTGAAACGACAGGATTTTCTGTTGGGATACGACAATCTCATTTCCGATCCACTAATCCCTCTTTACTGCATCCCACACTCCCACTCATTGACGAATTCACACGGAAATTGCGTCGCTATGAAATACTATGTGTTCTAAGACATTTCCTTCTAAATCGAGTAACGTTTCTATGGAAACGACAGGAGTTTGTTTTGAGATACGACAATCACGTTTCCGATCCACTAATCCTTCTTTACTGCATCCTTACTCCCACACATTGTCGAATTCACACGGAAATTGCGTCGCTATGAGATACTATGTGTTCTAAGACATTTCGTTGTAAATGGAGTAACGATTCTATGGAAACGACAGGATTTTCTTTTGGGATACGACAATCACATTTCCGATCCACTAATCCTTCTTTACTGCATCCCTCACTCCCACACATTGACGAGTTCACATGGAAAGTGCGTCGCTATGAAATACTATGGGTTCTATGACTTCTCCTTCTAAATCGAGTAACGTTTCTATGGAAACGACAGGATTTTGTTTTGAGATACGACAATCACGTTTCCGATCCACTAATCCTTCTTTACTGCATCCTTACTCCCACTCATTGACGAATTCACACGGAAATTGCGTCGCTATGAAATACGAGTACTATGTGTTCTAAGACATTTCCTTCTAAATCGAGTAACGTTTCTATAGAAACGACAGGATTTTCTTTTGGGATACGACAATCACATTTCCGATCCACTAATCCTTCTTTACTGCATCCCCCACTCCCAAACATTGACGAATTCACACGGAAATTGCGTCGCTATGAATTACTATGGGTTCTATGACTTCTCCTTCTAAATCGAGTAACGTTTCTTTGGAAACGACAGGATTTTCTTTTGGGATACGACAATCTCATTTCCGATCCACTAATCCTTCTTTACTGCATCCCTCACTCCCACACATTGACGAATTCACACGGAAATTGCGTCGCTATGAAATACGAGTACTATGTGTTCTAAGACATTTCCTTCTAAATCGAGTAACGTTTCTATGGAAACGACAGGATTTCTTTTGGGATACGACAGTCACATTTCCGATCCACTAATCCTTCTTTACTGCAACCCTCACTCCCACACATTGACGAATTCACACGGAAATTGCGTCGCCATGAAATACGAGTACTTTGTGTTCTTAGACATTTTCTTCTAAATCGAGTAACGTATCTATGGAAACGACAGGATTTTCTTTTGGGATACGACAATCTCATTTCTGATCCACTAATCCTTCTTTACTGCATCCCTCAATCCCACACATTGACGAATTCACACGGAAATTGCGTCGCTATGAAATACTATGTGTTCTAAGACATTTCCTTCTATATCGAGTAACGTTTCTATGGAAACGACAGGATTTTCTTTTGGGATACGACAATCTCATTTCCGATCCACTAATCCTTCTTTACTGCATCCCTCACTCCCAAACATTGACGAATTCACACGGAAATTGCGTCGCTATGAAATACGAGTACTATGTGTTCTAAGACATTTCCTTCTAAATCGAGTAACGTTTCTATGGAAACGACAGGATTTTCTTTTGGGATACGACAATCTCATTTCCGATCCACTAATCCTTCCTTACTGCATCCCTCACTCCCACACATTGACGAATTCACACGGAAATTGCGTCGCTATGAAATACTATGTGTTCTAAGACACTTCCTTCTAAATCGAGTAACGTTTCTATGGAAACGACAGGATTTTCTTTTGGGATACGACAATCTCATTTCCGATCCACTAATCCTTCTTTACTGCATCCCTCACTCCCACACATTGACGAATTCACACGGAAATTGCGTCGCTATGAAATACGAGTACTATGTGTTCTAAGACATTACCTTCTAAATCGAGTAACGTTTCTATGGAAACGACAGGATTTTCTTTTGGGATACGACAATCACATTTCCGATCCACTAATCCTTCTTTACTGCATCCCCCACTCCCAAACATTGACGAATTCACACGGAAATTGCGTCGCTATGAAATACTATGAGTTCTATGACTTCTCCTTCTGAATCGAGTAACGTTTCTATGGAAACGACAGGATTTTCTTTTGGGATACGACAATCTCATTTCCGATCCACTAATTCTTCTTTACTGCATCCCTCACTCCCACACATTCACGAATTCACACGGAAATTGCGTCGCTATGAAATACGAGTACTATGTGTTCTAAGACATTTCCTTCTAAATCGAGTAACGTTTCTATGGAAACGACAGGATTTTCTTTTGGGATACGACAGTCACATTTACGATCCACTAATCCTTCTTTACTGCATCCCTCACTCCCAAACATTGACGAATTCACACGGAAATTGCGTCGCTATGAAATACTATGTGTTCTAAGACATTTCTTTCTAAATCGAGTAACGTTTCTATGGAAACGACAGGATTTTCTTTTGGGATACGACAATCTCATTTCCGATCCACTAATCCATCTTTACTGCATCCCTCACTCCCACACATTGACGAATTCACACGGAAATTGCGTCGCTATGTAATACGAGTACTATGAGTTCTAAGGCATTTCCTTCTAAATCGAGTAACGTTTCTATGGAAACGACAGGATTTTCTTTTGGGATACGACAATCACATGTCCGATCCACTAATCCTTCTTTACTGCATCCCTCACTCCCACACATTGACGAATTCACACGGAAATTCCGTCGCTATGAATTACTATGGGTCCTATGACTTCCCCTTCTAAATCAAGTAACGTTTCTATGGAAACGACAGGACTTTTTTTTGGGATACGACAATCTCATTTCCGATCCACTAATCCTCCTTTACTGCATCCCTCACTCCCAAACATTGACGAATTCACACGGAAATTGCGTCGCTATGAAATACTATGTGTTCTAAGACATTTCCTTCTAAATCGAGTAACGTTTCTATGGAAACGACAGGATTTTCTTTTGGGATACGACAATCTCATTTCCGATCCACTAATCCTTCTTTACTGCATCCCTCACTCCCACACATTGACGAATTCACACGGAAATTCCGTCGCTATGATATACGAGTACTATTTGTTCTAAGACATTTCCTTCTAAATCGAGTAACGTTTCTATGGAAACGACAGGATTTTTTTTGGGATACGACAATCTCATTTCCGATTCACTAATCCTTCTTTACTGCATCCCTCACTCCCACACATTGACGAATTCACACGGAAATTGCGTCGCTATGAAATACGAGTACTATGTGTTCTAAAACATTTCCTTCTAAATCGAGTAACGTTTCTATGGAAACGACACGATTTTCTTTTGGGATACGACAATCTCATTTCCGATCCACTAATCCTTCTTTACTGCATCCCTCACTCCCACACATTGACGAATTCGCACGGAAATTGCGTCGCTATGAAATACGAGTACTATGTGTTCTAAGACATTTCCTTCTAAATCGAGTAACGTTTCTATGGAAACGACGGGATTTTTATTTGGGATACGACAATCACATTTCCGATACACTAATCCTTCTTTACTGCATCCCTCACTCCCACACATTGAAGAATTCACACGGAAATTCCGTCGCTATGAACTACTATGGGTTCTATGACTTCTCCTTCTAAATCGAGTAACGTTTCTATGGAAACGACAGGATTTTCTATTGGGATACGACAATCTCATTTCCGATCCACTAATCCTTCTTTACTGCATCCCACACTCCCACTCATTGACGAATTCACACGGAAATTGCGTCGCTATGAAATACTATGTGTTCTAAGACATTTCCTTCTAAATCGAGTAACGTTTCTATGGAAACGACAGGATTTTGTTTTGAGATACGACAATCACATTTCCGATCTACTAATCCTTCTTTACTGCATCCCTCACTCCCACACATTGTCGAATTCACACGGAAATTGCGTCGCTATGAGATACTATGTGTTCTAAGACATTTCGTTGTAAATGGAGTAACGATTCTATGGAAACGACAGGATTTTCTTTTGGGATACGACAATCACATTTCCGATCCACTAATCCTTCTTTACTGCATCCCTCACTCCCACACATTGACGAGTTCACATGGAAATTGCGTCGCTATGAAATACTATGGGTTCTATGACTTCTCCTTCTAAATCGAGTAACGTTTCTATGGAAACGACAGGATTTTCTTTTGGGATACGACAATCTCATTTCCGATCCACTAATCCTTCTCTACTGCATCGCTCACTCCCACACATTGACGATTTAACACGGAAATTGCGTCGCTATGAAATACTATATGTTCTAAGACATTTCCTTCTACATCGAGAAACGTTTCTATGGAAACGCCAGGATTTTCTTTTGGGATACGTCAATCTCATCTCCGATCCACTAACCCTTCTTTACTGCATCCCTTACTCCCACTCATTGACGAATTCACACGTAAATTGCGTCGCTATGAAATACGAGTACTATGTGTTCTAAGGCATTTCCTTCTAAATCGAGTAACGTTTCTATGGAAACGACAGGATTTTCTTTTGGGATACGACAATCACATTTCCGATCCACTATTCCTTCTTTACTGCATCCCTCACTCCCACACATTGATGAATTCACACGGAAATTGCGTCGCTATGAATTACTATGGGTTCTGTGACTTCTCCTTCTAAATCAAGTAACGTTTCTATGGAAACGAAAGGACTTTCTTTTGGGATACGACAATCTCATTTCCGATCCACTAATCCTTCTTTACTGGATCGCTCACTCCCACACATTGACGACTTCACACGGAAATTGCGTCGCTACGAAATACGAGTAATATGTGTTCTAAGACATTTCCTTCTAAATCGAGTAACGTTTCTATGGAAACGACAGGATTTTCTTTTGGGATACGACAATCTCATTTCCGATCCACTAATCCTTCTTTACTGCATCCCTCACTCCCACACATTGACGAATTCACACGGAAATTGCGTCGCTATGAAATACGAGTACTATGTGTTCTAAGACATTTTTTTCTAAATCGAGTAACGTTTCTACGGAAACGACAGGATTTTCTTTTCGGATACGACAATCACATTCTGAACCACTAATCCTTCTTTACTGCATCCCTCACTCCCACACATTGAAGAATTCACACGGAAATTGCGTCGCTGTGAACTACTATGGGTTCTATGACTTCTCCTTCTAAATCGAGTAACGTTTCTATGGAAACGATAGGATTTTCTTTTGGGATACGTTAATCTGATTTCCGATCCACTAATCCTTCTTTACTGCATCCCACACTCCCACTCATTGACGAATTCACACGGAAATTGCGTCGCCGTGAAATACTACGTGTTCTAAGACATTTCCTTCTAAATCGAGTAACGTTTCTATGGAAACGACAGGTTTTTTTTGGGATACGACAATCACATTTCCGATCCACTAATCCTTCTTTACTGCATCCCTCACTCCCACACATTGTCGAATTCACACGGAAATTGCGTCGCTATGAAATACTATGTGTTCTAAGACATTTCCTAGTAAATGGAGTAACGATTCTATGGAAACGACAGGATTTTCTTTTGGGATACGACAATCACATTTCCGATCCACTAATCCTTCTTTACTGCATCCCTCACTCCCACACATTGACGAGTTCACACGGAAATTGCGTCGCTATGAAATACTATGGGTTCTATGACTTCTCATTCTAAATCGAGTAACGTTTCTATGGAAACGACAGGATTTTCTTTTGGGATACCACAATCTCATTTCCGATCCACTAATCCTTCTTCACTGCATCCCTCACTCCCACACATTGTCGAATTCACACGGAAATTGCGTCGCTATGAAATACTATGGGTTCTCTGACTTCTCCTTCTAAATCGAGTAACGTTTCTATGGAAACGACAGGATTTTCTTTTGGGATACGATAATCACATTTCCGATCCACTAATCCTTCTTTACTGCATCCCTCACTCCCACGCATTGACGGATTCACACGGAAATTGGGACGCTATGAAGTACTATGGGTTCTATGACTTCTCCTTCTAAATCGAGTAACGTTTCTATGGAAACGACAGGATTTTCTTTTGGGATACTCAGTCTCATTCCGATCCACTAATGCTTCCTTACTGCATCCCTCACTCCCACACACTGACGAATTTACACGGAAATTGAGTCGCTATGAAATACTATGTGTTCTAAGACATTTCCATCTAAATCGAGTAACATTTCTATGGAAACGACAGGATTTTCTTTTGGGATACGATAATCTCATTTCCGATCCACTAATCCTTCTTTACTGCATCCCTCACTCCCACTCATTGACGAATTTACACGGAAATTGCGTCGCTATGAAATACTATGTGTTCTAAGACATTTCCTTCTAAATCGAGTAACTTTTCTATGGAAATGACAGGATTTTCTTTTGGGATACGACAATCACATTTCCGATCCACTAATCCTTCTTTACTGCATCCCTCACTCCCACACATTGACGAATTCACACGGAAATTGCGTCGCTATGAAATACTATGGGTTCTATGACTTCTCCTTCTAAATCGAGTAACGTTTCTATGGAAACGACAGGATTTTCTCTTGGGATACGACATTCTCATTTCCGATCCACTAATCCTTCTTTACTGCATCCCTCACTCCCACTCATTGACGAATTCACACGGAAATTGCGTCGCTATGAAATACGAGTACTATGTGTTCTAAGACATTTCCTTCTAAATCGAGTAACGTTTCTATGGAAACGACAGGATTTTCTTTTGCGATACGACAATCACATTTCCGATCCACTAATCCATCTTTACTGCATCCCTCACTCCCACACATTGACGAATTCACACGGAAATTGCGTCGCCATGAAATACGAGTACTTTGTGTTCTAAGACATTTCCTTCTAAATCGAGTAACGTTTCTATGGAAACGACAGGATTTTCTTTTGGGATACGACAATCACATTTCCGATCCACTAATCCTTCTTTACTGCATCCCTCACTCCCAAACATTGACGAATTCACACGGAAATTGCGTCGCTATGAAATACTATGGGTTTTATGACTTCTCCTTCTAAATCGAGTAACGTTTCTATGGAAACGACAGGATTCTCTTTTGGGATACGACAATATCATTTCCGATCCACTAATCCTTCTTTACTGCATCCCTCACTCCCAAACATTGACGAATTCACACGGAAATTGCGTCGCTATGAAATACTGTGTGTTCTAAGACATTTCTTTCTTAATCGAGTAACGTTTCTATGGAAACGACAGGATTTTCTTTTGGGATACAACAATCTCATTTCCGATCCACTAATCCTTCTTTTCTGCATCCCTCACTCCCACACATTGACGAATTCACACGGAAATTGCGTCGCTATGAAATACGAGTACTATGTGTTCTAAGACATTTCTTTCTAAATCGAGTAACGTTTCTATGGAAACGACAGGACTTTCTTTTGGGATACGACAATCACATTTCCGATCCACTAATCCTTCTTTACTGCATCCCTCACTCCCACACATTGACGGATACACACGGAAATTGTGTCGCTATGAAATACTTTGGGTTCTATGACTTCTCCTTCTAAATCGAGTAACGTTTCTATGGAAACGACAGGATTTTCTTTTGGGATACGACAGTCTCATTTCCGATCCACTAATCCTTCTTTACTGCATCCCTCACTCCCACACAGTGGAGAGTTCACACGGAAATTGAGTCGCTATGAAATACTATGTGTTCTAAGACATTTCCTTCTAAATCGAGTAACGTTTCTATGGAAACGGCAGGATTTTCTTTAGGGATACGACAATCTCATTTCCGATCCACTAATCCTTCTTTACTGCATCCCTCACTCCCACTCATCGACGAATTTACACGGAAATTGCGTCACTATGAAATTCTATGTGTTCTAAGACATTTCCTTCTAAATCGAGTAACTTTTCTATGGAAACGACAGGATTTTCTTTTGGGATACGACAATCACATTTCCGATCCACTAATCCTTCTTTACTGCATCCCTCACTCCTAAACATTGACGAATTCACACGGAAATTCCGTCGCTATGAAATACGAGTACTATGTGTTCTAAGACATTTCCTTCTCAATCGAGTAACGTTTCTTTTTAAACGACAGGATTTTCTTTTGGAATACGACAATCACATTTCCGATCCACCAATCCTTCTTTACTGCATCCCTCCCTCCCAAACATTGACGAATTCACACGGAAATTGCGTCGCTATGAAATACGAGTACTATGTGTTCTAAGAGATTTCCTTCTAAATCGAGTAACGTTTCTATGGAAACGACAGGATTTTCTTTTGGGATACAACAATCTCATTTCCGATCCACTAATCCTTCTTTACTGCATCCCTCACTCACACACATTGACGAATTCACACGGAAATTGCGTCGCTACGAAATACGAGTACTATGTGTTCTAAGACATTTCCTTCAAAATCGAGTAACGTTTCTATGGAAACGACAGGATTTTCTTTTGGGATACGACAATCTCATTTCCGATCCACTAATCCTTCTTTACAGCATCCCTCACTCCCAAACATTGACGAATTCACACGGAAATTGCGTCGCTATGAAATACGAGTACTATGTGTTCTAAGACATTTCCTTCTAAATCGAGTAACGTTTCTATGGAAACGACAGGATTTTCTTTTGGGATACAACAATCTCATTTTCGATCCACTAATCCTTCTTTACTGCATCCCTCACTCACACACATTGAAGAATTCACACGGAAATTGCGTCGCTACGAAATACAAGTACTATGTAATCTAAGACATTTCCTTCTAAATCGAGTAACGTTTCTATGGAAACGACAGGATTTTCTTTTGGGATTCGACAATCTCATTTCCGATCCACTAATCCTTCTTTACTGCATCCCTCACTCCCAAACATTGACGAATTCACACGGTAATTCCGTCGCTATGAAATACGAGTACTATGTGTTCTAAGACATTTCCTTCTAAATCGAGTAACGTTTCTATGGAAACGACAGGATTTTCTTTTGGGATACGACAATCACTTTTCCGATCCACTAATCCTTCTTTACTGCATCCCTCACTCCCACACACTGACGAATTCACACGGTAATTGCGTCGCCATGAAATACGAGTACTTTGTGTTCTAAGACATTTCCTTCTAAATCGAGTAACGTTTCTATGGAAACGACAGGATTTTCTTTTGGGATACGACAATCACATTTCCGATCCACTAATCCTCCTTTACTGCATCCCTCACTCCCAAACATTGACGAATTCACACGGAAATTGCGTCGCTATGAAATACTATGAGTTCTAAGACATTTCTTTCTAAATCGAGTAACGTTTCTATGGAAACGACAGGATTTTCTTTTGGGATACGACAATCTCATTTCCGATCCACTAATCCATCTTTACTGCATCCCTCACTCTCACACATTGACGAATTTACACGGAAATTGCGTCGCTATGAAATACGAGTACTATGTGTTCTAAGACATTTCCTTGTAAATCGAGTAACGTTTCTATGGAAACGACAGGATTTTCTTTTGGGATACGACAATCTCATTTCCGATCCACTAATCCTTCTTTACTGCATACCTCACTCCCACACGTTGACGGATTCACACGGAAATAGGGTCGCTATGAAGTACTATGGGTTCTATGACTTCTCCTTCTAAATCGAGTAACGTTTCTATGGAAACGACAGGATTTTCTTTTGGGATACGACAATCTCATTTCCGATCCACTAATCCTTCTTTACTGCATCCCTCACTCTCACACATTGACGAATTCGCACGGAAATTGCATCGCTATGAAATACGAGTACTATGTGTTCTAAGACATTTCCTTCTAAATCGAGTAACGTTTCTATGGAAACGACAGGATTTTCTTTTGGGATACGACAATCACATATCCGATCCACTAATCCTTCTTTACTGCATCCCTCACTCCCACACATTGACGGATTCCCACGGAAATTGGGTCGCTATGAAATACTATGGGTTCTATGACTTCTCCTTCTAAATCGAGTAACGTTTCTATGGAAACGACAGGATTTTCTTTTGGGATACGACAGTCTCATTTCCGATCCACTAATCCTTCTTTACTGCATCCCTCACTCCCACACACTGTAGAATTCACACGGAAATTGAGACGCTATGAAATACTATGTGTTCTAAGACATTTCCCTCTAAATCGAGTAACGTTTCTATGGAAACGACAGGATTTTCTTTTGGGATACGACAATCTCATTTCCGATCCACTAATCCTTCTTTACTGCATCCCTCACTCCCACTCATTGACGAATTTACACGGAAATTGCGTCGCTGTGAAATACTATGTGTTCTAAGACATTTCCTTCTAAATCGAGAAACTTTTCTATGGAAACGACAGGATTTTCTTTTGGGATACGACAATCACATATCCGATCCACTAATCCTTCTTTACTGCATCCCTCACTCCCACACATTGACGGATTCACACGGAAATTGGGTCGCTATGAAATACTATGGGTTCTATGACTTCTCCTTCTAAATCGAGTAACGTTTCTATGGAAACGACAGGATTTTCTCTTGGGATACGACATTCTCAGTTACGATCCACTAATCCTTCTTTACTGCATCTCTCACTCCCACTCGTTGACGAATTCACACGGAAATTGCGTCGCTATGAAATACTATGTGTTCTAAGACATTTCCATTTAAATTGAGTAACGTTTCTATAGAAACGACAGGATTTTCTTTTGGGAGACGACAATCTCATTTACGATTCAGTAATCCTTCTTTACTGCATCCCTCACTCCCACACATTGACGAATTCAGACGGAAATTGCGTCGCTATGAAATACGAGTACTATGTGTTCTAAGACATTTCCTTCTAAATCGAGTAACGTTTCAATGGAAACGACAGGATTTACTTTTGGGATACGACATTCACATTTCCGATCCACTAATCCTTCTTTACTGCATCCCCCACTCCCAAACATTGACGAATTCACACGGAAATTGCGTCGCTATGAATTACTATGGGTTTTATGACTTCTCCTTCTAAATCGAGTAACGTTTCTATGGAAACGACAGGATTTTCTTTTGGGATACGACAATATCATTTCCGATCCACTAATCCTTCTTTACTGCATCCCTCACTCACACACATTGAAGAATTCACACGGAAATTGCGTCGCTACGAAATACAAGTACTATGTGTTCTAAGACATTTCCTTCTAAATCGAGTAACGTTTCTATGGAAACGACAGGATTTTCTTTTGGGATTCGACAATCTCATTTCCGATCCACTAATCCTTCTTTACTGCATCCCTCACTCCCAAACATTGACGAATTCACACGGTAATTCCGTCGCTATGAAATACGAGTACTATGTGTTCTAAGACATTTCCTTCTAAATCGAGTAACGTTTCTATGGAAACGACAGGATTTTCTTTTGGGATACGACAATCACTTTTCCGATCCACTAATCCTTCTTTACTGCATCCCTCACTCCCACACACTGACGAATTCACACGGTAATTGCGTCGCCATGAAATACGAGTACTTTGTGTTCTAAGACATTTCCTTCTAAATCGAGTAACGTTTCTATGGAAACGACAGGATTTTCTTTTGGGATACGACAATCACATTTCCGATCCACTAATCCTCCTTTACTGCATCCCTCACTCCCAAACATTGACGAATTCACACGGAAATTGCGTCGCTATGAAATACTATGAGTTCTAAGACATTTCTTTCTAAATCGAGTAACGTTTCTATGGAAACGACAGGATTTTCTTTTGGGATACGACAATCTCATTTCCGATCCACTAATCCATCTTTACTGCATCCCTCACTCTCACACATTGACGAATTTACACGGAAATTGCGTCGCTATGAAATACGAGTACTATGTGTTCTAAGACATTTCCTTGTAAATCGAGTAACGTTTCTATGGAAACGACAGGATTTTCTTTTGGGATACGACAATCTCATTTCCGATCCACTAATCCTTCTTTACTGCATCCCTCACTCCCACACGTTGACGGATTCACACGGAAATAGGGTCGCTATGAAGTACTATGGGTTCTATGACTTCTCCTTCTAAATCGAGTAACGTTTCTATGGAAACGACAGGATTTTCTTTTGGGATACGACAATCTCATTTCCGATCCACTAATCCTTCTTTACTGCATCCCTCACTCTCACACATTGACGAATTCGCACGGAAATTGCATCGCTATGAAATACGAGTACTATGTGTTCTAAGACATTTCCTTCTAAATCGAGTAACGTTTCTATGGAAACGACAGGATTTTCTTTTGGGATACGACAATCACATATCCGATCCACTAATCCTTCTTTACTGCATCCCTCACTCCCACACATTGACGGATTCCCACGGAAATTGGGTCGCTATGAAATACTATGGGTTCTATGACTTCTCCTTCTAAATCGAGTAACGTTTCTATGGAAACGACAGGATTTTCTTTTGGGATACGACAGTCTCATTTCCGATCCACTAATCCTTCTTTACTGCATCCCTCACTCCCACACACTGTAGAATTCACACGGAAATTGAGACGCTATGAAATACTATGTGTTCTAAGACATTTCCCTCTAAATCGAGTAACGTTTCTATGGAAACGACAGGATTTTCTTTTGGGATACGACAATCTCATTTCCGATCCACTAATCCTTCTTTACTGCATCCCTCACTCCCACTCATTGACGAATTTACACGGAAATTGCGTCGCTGTGAAATACTATGTGTTCTAAGACATTTCCTTCTAAATCGAGAAACTTTTCTATGGAAACGACAGGATTTTCTTTTGGGATACGACAATCACATATCCGATCCACTAATCCTTCTTTACTGCATCCCTCACTCCCACACATTGACGGATTCACACGGAAATTGGGTCGCTATGAAATACTATGGGTTCTATGACTTCTCCTTCTAAATCGAGTAACGTTTCTATGGAAACGACAGGACTTTTTTTTGGGATACGACAATCTCATTTCCGATCCACTAATCCTCCTTTACTGCATCCCTCACTCCCAAACATTGACGAATTCACACGGAAATTGCGTCGCTATGAAATACTATGTGTTCTAAGACATTTCCTTCTAAATCGAGTAACGTTTCTATGGAAACGACAGGATTTTCTTTTGGGATACGACAATCTCATTTCCGATCCACTAATCCTTCTTTACTGCATCCCTCACTCCCACACATTGACGAATTCACACGGAAATTCCGTCGCTATGTAATACGAGTACTATGAGTTCTAAGGCATTTCCTTCTAAATCGAGTAACGTTTCTATGGAAACGACAGGATTTTCTTTTGGGATACGACAATCACATGTCCGATCCACTAATCCTTCTTTACTGCATCCCTCACTCCCACACATTGACGAATTCACACGGAAATTCCGTCGCTATGAATTACTATGGGTCCTATGACTTCCCCTTCTAAATCAAGTAACGTTTCTATGGAAACGACAGGACTTTTTTTTGGGATACGACAATCTCATTTCCGATCCACTAATCCTCCTTTACTGCATCCCTCACTCCCAAACATTGACGAATTCACACGGAAATTGCGTCGCTATGAAATACTATGTGTTCTAAGACATTTCCTTCTAAATCGAGTAACGTTTCTATGGAAACGACAGGATTTTCTTTTGGGATACGACAATCTCATTTCCGATCCACTAATCCTTCTTTACTGCATCCCTCACTCCCACACATTGACGAATTCACACGGAAATTCCGTCGCTATGATATACGAGTACTATTTGTTCTAAGACATTTCCTTCTAAATCGAGTAACGTTTCTATGGAAACGACAGGATTTTTTTTTGGGATACGACAATCTCATTTCCGATTCACTAATCCTTCTTTACTGCATCCCTCACTCCCACACATTGACGAATTCACACGGAAATTGCGTCGCTATGAAATACGAGTACTATGTGTTCTAAAACATTTCCTTCTAAATCGAGTAACGTTTCTATGGAAACGACACGATTTTCTTTTGGGATACGACAATCTCATTTCCGATCCACTAATCCTTCTTTACTGCATCCCTCACTCCCACACATTGACGAATTCGCACGGAAATTGCGTCGCTATGAAATACGAGTACTATGTGTTCTAAGACATTTCCTTCTAAATCGAGTAACGTTTCTATGGAAACGACGGGATTTTTATTTGGGATACGACAATCACATTTCCGATACACTAATCCTTCTTTACTGCATCCCTCACTCCCACACATTGAAGAATTCACACGGAAATTCCGTCGCTATGAACTACTATGGGTTCTATGACTTCTCCTTCTAAATCGAGTAACGTTTCTATGGAAACGACAGGATTTTCTATTGGGATACGACAATCTCATTTCCGATCCACTAATCCTTCTTTACTGCATCCCACACTCCCACTCATTGACGAATTCACACGGAAATTGCGTCGCTATGAAATACTATGTGTTCTAAGACATTTCCTTCTAAATCGAGTAACGTTTCTATGGAAACGACAGGATTTTGTTTTGAGATACGACAATCACATTTCCGATCTACTAATCCTTCTTTACTGCATCCCTCACTCCCACACATTGTCGAATTCACACGGAAATTGCGTCGCTATGAGATACTATGTGTTCTAAGACATTTCGTTGTAAATGGAGTAACGATTCTATGGAAACGACAGGATTTTCTTTTGGGATACGACAATCACATTTCCGATCCACTAATCCTTCTTTACTGCATCCCTCACTCCCACACATTGACGAGTTCACATGGAAATTGCGTCGCTATGAAATACTATGGGTTCTATGACTTCTCCTTCTAAATCGAGTAACGTTTCTATGGAAACGACAGGATTTTCTTTTGGGATACGACAATCTCATTTCCGATCCACTAATCCTTCTCTACTGCATCGCTCACTCCCACACATTGACGATTTAACACGGAAATTGCGTCGCTATGAAATACTATATGTTCTAAGACATTTCCTTCTACATCGAGAAACGTTTCTATGGAAACGCCAGGATTTTCTTTTGGGATACGTCAATCTCATTTCCGATCCACTAACCCTTCTTTACTGCATCCCTTACTCCCACTCATTGACGAATTCACACGTAAATTGCGTCGCTATGAAATACGAGTACTATGTGTTCTAAGGCATTTCCTTCTAAATCGAGTAACGTTTCTATGGAAACGACAGGATTTTCTTTTGGGATACGACAATCACATTTCCGATCCACTATTCCTTCTTTACTGCATCCCTCACTCCCACACATTGATGAATTCACACGGAAATTGCGTCGCTATGAATTACTATGGGTTCTGTGACTTCTCCTTCTAAATCAAGTAACGTTTCTATGGAAACGAAAGGACTTTCTTTTGGGATACGACAATCTCATTTCCGATCCACTAATCCTTCTTTACTGGATCGCTCACTCCCACACATTGACGACTTCACACGGAAATTGCGTCGCTACGAAATACGAGTACTATGTGTTCTAAGACATTTCCTTCTAAATCGAGTAACGTTTCTATGGAAACGACAGGATTTTCTTTTGGGATACGACAATCTCATTTCCGATCCACTAATCCTTCTTTACTGCATCCCTCACTCCCACACATTGACGAATTCACACGGAAATTGCGTCGCTATGAAATACGAGTACTATGTGTTCTAAGACATTTTTTTCTAAATCGAGTAACGTTTCTACGGAAACGACAGGATTTTCTTTTCGGATACGACAATCACATTCTGAACCACTAATCCTTCTTTACTGCATCCCTCACTCCCACACATTGAAGAATTCACACGGAAATTGCGTCGCTATGAACTACTATGGGTTCTATGACTTCTCCTTCTAAATCGAGTAACGTTTCTATGGAAACGATAGGATTTTCTTTTGGGATACGTTAATCTGATTTCCGATCCACTAATCCTTCTTTACTGCATCCCACACTCCCACTCATTGACGAATTCACACGGAAATTGCGTCGCCGTGAAATACTACGTGTTCTAAGACATTTCCTTCTAAATCGAGTAACGTTTCTATGGAAACGACAGGTTTTTTTTGGGATACGACAATCACATTTCCGATCCACTAATCCTTCTTTACTGCATCCCTCACTCCCACACATTGTCGAATTCACACGGAAATTGCGTCGCTATGAAATACTATGTGTTCTAAGACATTTCCTAGTAAATGGAGTAACGATTCTATGGAAACGACAGGATTTTCTTTTGGGATACGACAATCACATTTCCGATCCACTAATCCTTCTTTACTGCATCCCTCACTCCCACACATTGACGAGTTCACACGGAAATTGCGTCGCTATGAAATACTATGGGTTCTATGACTTCTCATTCTAAATCGAGTAACGTTTCTATGGAAACGACAGGATTTTCTTTTGGGATACCACAATCTCATTTCCGATCCACTAATCCTTCTTCACTGCATCCCTCACTCCCACACATTGTCGAATTCACACGGAAATTGCGTCGCTATGAAATACTATGGGTTCTCTGACTTCTCCTTCTAAATCGAGTAACGTTTCTATGGAAACGACAGGATTTTCTTTTGGGATACGATAATCACATTTCCGATCCACTAATCCTTCTTTACTGCATCCCTCACTCCCACACATTGACGGATTCACACGGAAATTGGGACGCTATGAAGTACTATGGGTTCTATGACTTCTCCTTCTAAATCGAGTAACGTTTCTATGGAAACGACAGGATTTTCTTTTGGGATACTCAGTCTCATTCCGATCCACTAATGCTTCTTTACTGCATCCCTCACTCCCACACACTGACGAATTTACACGGAAATTGAGTCGCTATGAAATACTATGTGTTCTAAGACATTTCCATCTAAATCGAGTAACATTTCTATGGAAACGACAGGATTTTCTTTTGGGATACGATAATCTCATTTCCGATCCACTAATCCTTCTTTACTGCATCCCTCACTCCCACTCATTGACGAATTTACACGGAAATTGCGTCGCTATGAAATACTATGTGTTCTAAGACATTTCCTTCTAAATCGAGTAACTTTTCTATGGAAATGACAGGATTTTCTTTTGGGATACGACAATCACATTTCCGATCCACTAATCCTTCTTTACTGCATCCCTCACTCCCACACATTGACGAATTCACACGGAAATTGCGTCGCTATGAAATACTATGGGTTCTATGACTTCTCCTTCTAAATCGAGTAACGTTTCTATGGAAACGACAGGATTTTCTCTTGGGATACGACATTCTCATTTCCGATCCACTAATCCTTCTTTACTGCATCCCTCACTCCCACTCATTGACGAATTCACACGGAAATTGCGTCGCTATGAAATACGAGTACTATGTGTTCTAAGACATTTCCTTCTAAATCGAGTAACGTTTCTATGGAAACGACAGGATTTTCTTTTGCGATACGACAATCACATTTCCGATCCACTAATCCATCTTTACTGCATCCCTCACTCCCACACATTGACGAATTCACACGGAAATTGCGTCGCCATGAAATACGAGTACTTTGTGTTCTAAGACATTTCCTTCTAAATCGAGTAACGTTTCTATGGAAACGACAGGATTTTCTTTTGGGATACGACAATCACATTTCCGATCCACTAATCCTTCTTTACTGCATCCCTCACTCCCAAACATTGACGAATTCACACGGAAATTGCGTCGCTATGAAATACTATGGGTTTTATGACTTCTCCTTCTAAATCGAGTAACGTTTCTATGGAAACGACAGGATTCTCTTTTGGGATACGACAATATCATTTCCGATCCACTAATCCTTCTTTACTGCATCCCTCACTCCCAAACATTGACGAATTCACACGGAAATTGCGTCGCTATGAAATACTGTGTGTTCTAAGACATTTCTTTCTTAATCGAGTAACGTTTCTATGGAAACGACAGGATTTTCTTTTGGGATACAACAATCTCATTTCCGATCCACTAATCCTTCTTTTCTGCATCCCTCACTCCCACACATTGACGAATTCACACGGAAATTGCGTCGCTATGAAATACGAGTACTATGTGTTCTAAGACATTTCTTTCTAAATCGAGTAACGTTTCTATGGAAACGACAGGACTTTCTTTTGGGATACGACAATCACATTTCCGATCCACTAATCCTTCTTTACTGCATCCCTCACTCCCACACATTGACGGATACACACGGAAATTGTGTCGCTATGAAATACTTTGGGTTCTATGACTTCTCCTTCTAAATCGAGTAACGTTTCTATGGAAACGACAGGATTTTCTTTTGGGATACGACAGTCTCATTTCCGATCCACTAATCCTTCTTTACTGCATCCCTCACTCCCACACAGTGGAGAGTTCACACGGAAATTGAGTCGCTATGAAATACTATGTGTTCTAAGACATTTCCTTCTAAATCGAGTAACGTTTCTATGGAAACGGCAGGATTTTCTTTAGGGATACGACAATCTCATTTCCGATCCACTAATCCTTCTTTACTGCATCCCTCACTCCCACTCATTGACGAATTTACACGGAAATTGCGTCACTATGAAATTCTATGTGTTCTAAGACATTTCCTTCTAAATCGAGTAACTTTTCTATGGAAACGACAGGATTTTCTTTTGGGATACGACAATCACATTTCCGATCCACTAATCCTTCTTTACTGCATCCCTCACTCCTAAACATTGACGAATTCACACGGAAATTCCGTCGCTATGAAATACGAGTACTATGTGTTCTAAGACATTTCCTTCTAAATCGAGTAACGTTTCTTTTTAAACGACAGGATTTTCTTTTGGAATACGACAATCACATTTCCGATCCACCAATCCTTCTTTACTGCATCCCTCCCTCCCAAACATTGACGAATTCACACGGAAATTGCGTCGCTATGAAATACGAGTACTATGTGTTCTAAGAGATTTCCTTCTAAATCGAGTAACGTTTCTATGGAAACGACAGGATTTTCTTTTGGGATACAACAATCTCATTTCCGATCCACTAATCCTTCTTTACTGCATCCCTCACTCACACACATTGACGAATTCACACGGAAATTGCGTCGCTACGAAATACGAGTACTATGTGTTCTAAGACATTTCCTTCAAAATCGAGTAACGTTTCTATGGAAACGACAGGATTTTCTTTTGGGATACGACAATCACATTTCCGATCCACTAATCCTCCTTTACTGCATCCCTCACTCCCAAACATTGACGAATTCACACGGAAATTGCGTCGCTATGAAATACTATGAGTTCTAAGACATTTCTTTCTAAATCGAGTAACGTTTCTATGGAAACGACAGGATTTTCTTTTGGGATACGACAATCTCATTTCCGATCCACTAATCCATCTTTACTGCATCCCTCACTCTCACACATTGACGAATTTACACGGAAATTGCGTCGCTATGAAATACGAGTACTATGTGTTCTAAGACATTTCCTTGTAAATCGAGTAACGTTTCTATGGAAACGACAGGATTTTCTTTTGGGATACGACAATCTCATTTCCGATCCACTAATCCTTCTTTACTGCATCCCTCACTCCCACACGTTGACGGATTCACACGGAAATAGGGTCGCTATGAAGTACTATGGGTTCTATGACTTCTCCTTCTAAATCGAGTAACGTTTCTATGGAAACGACAGGATTTTCTTTTGGGATACGACAATCTCATTTCCGATCCACTAATCCTTCTTTACTGCATCCCTCACTCTCACACATTGACGAATTCGCACGGAAATTGCATCGCTATGAAATACGAGTACTATGTGTTCTAAGACATTTCCTTCTAAATCGAGTAACGTTTCTATGGAAACGACAGGATTTTCTTTTGGGATACGACAATCACATATCCGATCCACTAATCCTTCTTTACTGCATCCCTCACTCCCACACATTGACGGATTCCCACGGAAATTGGGTCGCTATGAAATACTATGGGTTCTATGACTTCTCCTTCTAAATCGAGTAACGTTTCTATGGAAACGACAGGATTTTCTTTTGGGATACGACAGTCTCATTTCCGATCCACTAATCCTTCTTTACTGCATCCCTCACTCCCACACACTGTAGAATTCACACGGAAATTGAGACGCTATGAAATACTATGTGTTCTAAGACATTTCCCTCTAAATCGAGTAACGTTTCTATGGAAACGACAGGATTTTCTTTTGGGATACGACAATCTCATTTCCGATCCACTAATCCTTCTTTACTGCATCCCTCACTCCCACTCATTGACGAATTTACACGGAAATTGCGTCGCTGTGAAATACTATGTGTTCTAAGACATTTCCTTCTAAATCGAGAAACTTTTCTATGGAAACGACAGGATTTTCTTTTGGGATACGACAATCACATATCCGATCCACTAATCCTTCTTTACTGCATCCCTCACTCCCACACATTGACGGATTCACACGGAAATTGGGTCGCTATGAAATACTATGGGTTCTATGACTTCTCCTTCTAAATCGAGTAACGTTTCTATGGAAACGACAGGATTTTCTCTTGGGATACGACATTCTCAGTTCCGATCCACTAATCCTTCTTTACTGCATCTCTCACTCCCACTCGTTGACGAATTCACACGGAAATTGCGTCGCTATGAAATACTATGTGTTCTAAGACATTTCCATTTAAATTGAGTAACGTTTCTATAGAAACGACAGGATTTTCTTTTGGGAGACGACAATCTCATTTACGATTCAGTAATCCTTCTTTACTGCATCCCTCACTCCCACACATTGACGAATTCAGACGGAAATTGCGTCGCTATGAAATACGAGTACTATGTGTTCTAAGACATTTCCTTCTAAATCGAGTAACGTTTCAATGGAAACGACAGGATTTACTTTTGGGATACGACATTCACATTTCCGATCCACTAATCCTTCTTTACTGCATCCCCCACTCCCAAACATTGACGAATTCACACGGAAATTGCGTCGCTATGAATTACTATGGGTTTTATGACTTCTCCTTCTAAATCGAGTAACGTTTCTATGGAAACGACAGGATTTTCTTTTGGGATACGACAATATCATTTCCGATCCACTAATCCTTCTTTACTGCATCCCTCACTCACACACATTGAAGAATTCACACGGAAATTGCGTCGCTACGAAATACAAGTACTATGTGTTCTAAGACATTTCCTTCTAAATCGAGTAACGTTTCTATGGAAACGACAGGATTTTCTTTTGGGATTCGACAATCTCATTTCCGATCCACTAATCCTTCTTTACTGCATCCCTCACTCCCAAACATTGACGAATTCACACGGTAATTCCGTCGCTATGAAATACGAGTACTATGTGTTCTAAGACATTTCCTTCTAAATCGAGTAACGTTTCTATGGAAACGACAGGATTTTCTTTCGGGATACGACAATCACTTTTCCGATCCACTAATCCTTCTTTACTGCATCCCTCACTCCCACACACTGACGAATTCACACGGTAATTGCGTCGCCATGAAATACGAGTACTTTGTGTTCTAAGACATTTCCTTCTAAATCGAGTAACGTTTCTATGGAAACGACAGGATTTTCTTTTGGGATACGACAATCACATTTCCGATCCACTAATCCTCCTTTACTGCATCCCTCACTCCCAAACATTGACGAATTCACACGGAAATTGCGTCGCTATGAAATACTATGAGTTCTAAGACATTTCTTTCTAAATCGAGTAACGTTTCTATGGAAACGACAGGATTTTCTTTTGGGATACGACAATCTCATTTCCGATCCACTAATCCATCTTTACTGCATCCCTCACTCTCACACATTGACGAATTTACACGGAAATTGCGTCGCTATGAAATACGAGTACTATGTGTTCTAAGACATTTCCTTGTAAATCGAGTAACGTTTCTATGGAAACGACAGGATTTTCTTTTGGGATACGACAATCTCATTTCCGATCCACTAATCCTTCTTTACTGCATCCCTCACTCCCACACGTTGACGGATTCACACGGAAATAGGGTCGCTATGAAGTACTATGGGTTCTATGACTTCTCCTTCTAAATCGAGTAACGTTTCTATGGAAACGACAGGATTTTCTTTTGGGATACGACAATCTCATTTCCGATCCACTAATCCTTCTTTACTGCATCCCTCACTCTCACACATTGACGAATTCGCACGGAAATTGCATCGCTATGAAATACGAGTACTATGTGTTCTAAGACATTTCCTTCTAAATCGAGTAACGTTTCTATGGAAACGACAGGATTTTCTTTTGGGATACGACAATCACATATCCGATCCACTAATCCTTCTTTACTGCATCCCTCACTCCCACACATTGACGGATTCCCACGGAAATTGGGTCGCTATGAAATACTATGGGTTCTATGACTTCTCCTTCTAAATCGAGTAACGTTTCTATGGAAACGACAGGATTTTCTTTTGGGATACGACAGTCTCATTTCCGATCCACTAATCCTTCTTTACTGCATCCCTCACTCCCACACACTGTAGAATTCACACGGAAATTGAGACGCTATGAAATACTATGTGTTCTAAGACATTTCCCTCTAAATCGAGTAACGTTTCTATGGAAACGACAGGATTTTCTTTTGGGATACGACAATCTCATTTCCGATCCACTAATCCTTCTTTACTGCATCCCTCACTCCCACTCATTGACGAATTTACACGGAAATTGCGTCGCTGTGAAATACTATGTGTTCTAAGACATTTCCTTCTAAATCGAGAAACTTTTCTATGGAAACGACAGGATTTTCTTTTGGGATACGACAATCACATATCCGATCCACTAATCCTTCTTTACTGCATCCCTCACTCCCACACATTGACGGATTCACACGGAAATTGGGTCGCTATGAAATACTATGGGTTCTATGACTTCTCCTTCTAAATCGAGTAACGTTTCTATGGAAACGACAGGATTTTCTCTTGGGATACGACATTCTCAGTTCCGATCCACTAATCCTTCTTTACTGCATCTCTCACTCCCACTCGTTGACGAATTCACACGGAAATTGCGTCGCTATGAAATACTATGTGTTCTAAGACATTTCCATTTAAATTGAGTAACGTTTCTATAGAAACGACAGGATTTTCTTTTGGGAGACGACAATCTCATTTACGATTCAGTAATCCTTCTTTACTGCATCCCTCACTCCCACACATTGACGAATTCAGACGGAAATTGCGTCGCTATGAAATACGAGTACTATGTGTTCTAAGACATTTCCTTCTAAATCGAGTAACGTTTCAATGGAAACGACAGGATTTACTTTTGGGATACGACATTCACATTTCCGATCCACTAATCCTTCTTTACTGCATCCCCCACTCCCAAACATTGACGAATTCACACGGAAATTGCGTCGCTATGAATTACTATGGGTTTTATGACTTCTCCTTCTAAATCGAGTAACGTTTCTATGGAAACGACAGGATTTTCTTTTGGGATACGACAATATCATTTCCGATCCACTAATCCTTCTTTACTGCATCCCTCACTCCCAAACATTGACGAATTCACACGGAAATTGCGTCGCTATGAAATACTGTGTGCTCTAAGACATTTCTTTCTAAATCGAGTAACGTTTCTATGGAAACGACAGGATTTTCTTTTGGGATACGATAATCTCATTTCCGATCCACTAATCCTTCTTTACTGCATCCCTCACTCCCACACATTGACGGATACACACGGAAATTGGGTCGCTATGAAATACTATGGGTTCAATGGCTTCTCCTTCTAAATCGAATAACGTTTCTATGGAAACGACAGGATTTTCTTTTGGGATACGACAGTCTCATTTCCGATCCACTAATCCTTCTTTACTGCATGCCTCACTCCCACACAGTGAAGAATTCACACGGAAATTGAGTCGCTATGAAATACTATGTGTTCTAAGACATTTCCTTCTAAATCGGGTAACGTTTCTATGGAAACGACAGGATTTTCTTTAGGGATACGACAATCTCATTTCCGATCCACTAATCCTTCTTTACTGCATCCCTCACTCCCACTCATTGACGAATTTACACGGAAATTGCGTCGCTATGAAATACTATGTGTTCTAAGACATTTCCTTCTAAATCGAGTAACTTTTCTATGGAAACGACATGATTTTCTTTTGGGATACGACAATCACATTTCCGATCAACTAATTCTTCTTTACTGCATCCCTCACTCCCACACATTGACGAATTCACACGGAAATTGCGTCGCTATGAAATACTATGGGTTCTATGACTTCTCCTTCTACATCGAGTAACGATTCTATGGAAACGACAGGATTTTCTCTTGGGATACTACATTCTCATTTCCGATCCACTAATCCTTCTTTACTGCATCCCTCACTCCAACTCATTGACGAATTCACACAAAAATTGCGTCGCTATGAAATACTATGTGTTCTAAGACATTTCCATTTAAATTGAGTAACGTTTCTATAGAAACGACAGGATTTTCTTTTGGGATACGACAATCTCCTTTCCGATCCACTAATCCTTCTTTACTGCATCCCTCCTTCTAAATCGAGCAACGTTTCTCTGGAAACGACAGGATTTTCTTTTGGGATACGACAATCTCATTTACGATCCACTAATCCTTCCTTACTGCATCCCTCACTCCCACACATTGACGAATTCACACGGAAATTGCGTCGCTATGAAATACGAATACTATGTGTTCTAAGACATTTCCTTCTAAATCGAGTAACGTTTCTATGGAAACGACAGGATTTTCTTTTGGGATACGACAATCACATTTCCGATCCACTAACCCGTCTTTACTGCATCCCTCACTCCCACACATTGACGAATTCACATGGAAATTGCATCGCCATGAAATTCGAGTACTTTGTGTTCTATGACATTTCCTTCTAAATCGAGTAACGTTTCTATGGAAACGACAGGATTTTCTTTTGGGATACGACAATCACATTTCCGATCCACTAATCCTTCTTTACTGCATCCCTCACCCTCAAACATTGACGAATTCACATGGAAATTGCGTCGCTATGAAATACGAGTACTATGTGTTCTAAGACATTTCCTTCTAAATCGAGCAACGTGTCTATGGAAACGACAGGATTTTCTCTTGGGATACGACAATCTCATTTCCGATCCACTAATCCTTCTTTACTGCATCCCTCACTCACACACATTGACGAATTCACACGGAAATTGCGTCGCTACGAAATACGAGTACTATGTGTTCTAAGACATTTCCTTCTAAATCGAGTAACGTTTCTCTGGAAACGACAGGATTTTCTTTTGGGATACGACAATCTCATTTCCGATCCACTACTCCATCTTTACTGCATCCCTCACTCCCAAACATTGACGAATTCACACGGAAATTCCGTCGCTATGAAATACGAGTACTATGTGTTCTAAGACATTTCCTTCTAAATCGAGTAACGTTTCTATGGAAACGACAGGATTTTCTTTTGGGATACGACAATCATATTTCCGATCCACTAATCCTTCTTTACTGCATCCCTCACTCCCAAACATTGACAAATTCACACGGAAATTGCGTCGCTATAAAATACCTTGTGTTCTAAGACATTTCTTTCTAAATCGAGTAACGTTTCTATGGAAACGACAGGATTTTCTTTTGGGATACGACAATCTCATTTCCGATCCACTAATCCTTCTTTACTGCATCCCTCACACCCACACATTGACGAATTCATACGGAAATTGTGTCGCTATGAAATACTATGTGTTCTAAGACATTTCCTTCTAAATCGAGTAACGTTTCTATGGAAACGACAGGATTTTCTTTTGGGATACGACAATCTCATTTCCGATCCACTAATCCTTCCTTACTGCATCCCTCACTCCCACACATTGACGAATTCACGCGGAAATTGCGTCGCTATGAAATACGAGTACTATGTGTTCTAAGACATTTCCTTCTAAATCGAGTAACGTTTCTATGGAAACGACAGGATTTTCTTTTGGGATACGACAATCACATTTCCGATCCACTAATCCTTCTTTACTGCATCCCTCACTCCCACACATTGACGAATTCACACGGAAATTGCGTCGCTATGAAATACGAGTACTATGTGTTCTAAGACATTTCCTTCTAAATCGAATAACGTTTCTATGGAAACGACAGGATTTTCTTTTGGGATACGACAATCACATTTCCGATCCACTAATCCTTCTTTACTGCATCCCTCACTCCCGCACATTGACGAATCCACAAAGAAATTGCGTCGCTACGACATACGAGTACTATGTGTTCTAAGGCATTTCCTTCTAAATCGAGTAACGTTTCTGTGGAAACGACAGGATTTTCTTTTGGGATACGACAATCTCATTTCCGATCCACTAATCCTTCTCTACTGCATCCCTCACTCCCAAACATTGACGAATTCACACAGAAATTCCGTCGCTATGAAATACGAGTACTATGTGTTCTAAGACATTTCCTTCTAAATCGAGTAACGTTTCTATGGAAACGACAGGATTTTCATTTGGGATACGACAATCACACTTCCCATCCACTAATCCTTCTTTACTGCATCCCTCACTCCCAAACATTGACGAATTCACACGGAAATTGCGTCGCTATGAAATGCTATGTGTTCTAAGACATTTCTTTCTAAATCGAGTAACGTTTCTATGGAAACGACAGGATTTTCTTTTGGGATACGACAATCTCATTTCCGATCCACTAATCCTTCTTTACTGCATACCTCACTCCCACACATTGACGAATTCACACGGAAATTGCGTCGCTATGAAATACGAGTACTATGTGTTCTAAGACATTTCCTTCTAAATCGAGTAACGTTTCTATGGAAACGACAGGATTTTCTTTTGGGATACGACAATCACATTTCCGATCCACTAATCCTTCTTTACTGCATCCCTCACTCCCACACACTGACGAATTCACACGGAAATTGCGTCGCTATGAATTACTATGGGTTCTATGACTTCTGCTTCTAAATCAAGTGACGTTTCTATGGAAACGGCAGGACTTTTTTTTGGGTTACGACAATCTCATTTCCGATCCACTAATCCTTCTTTACTGCATCCCTCAGTCCCACACATTGACAAATTCACACGGAAATTGCGTCGCTTTGAAATACTATGTGTTCTAAGACATTTCCTTCTAAATCGAGTAACGTTTCTATGGAAACGACAGGATTTTCTTTTGGGATACGACAATCACATTTCCGATCCACTAATCCTTCTTTACTGCATCCCCCACTCCCAAACATTGAAGAATTCACACGGAAATTGCGTCACTATGAAATACTATGTGTTCTAAGACATTTCCTTCTAAATCGAGTAACGTTTCTATGGAAACGACAGGATTTTCTTTTGGGATACGACAATCTCATTTCCGATCCACTAATCCTTCTTTACTGCATCCCTCACTCCCAAACATTGACGAATTCACACGGAAATTCCGTCGCTATGAAATACGAGTACTATGTGTTCCAAGACATTTCCTTCTAAATCGAGTAACGTTTCTATGGAAACGAGAGGATTTTCTTTTGGGATCCGACAATCACAATACCGATCCACTAATCCTTCTTTACTGCATCCCTCACTCCCAAACATTGACGAATTCACACGGAAATTGCGTCGCTATAAAATACTATGTGTTCTAAGACATTTCTTTCTAAATCGAGTAACGTTTCTATGGAAACGACAGGATTTTCTTTTGGGATACGACAATCTCATTTCCGATCCACTATTCCTTCTTTACTGCATCCCTCACTCCCACACATTGACGAATTCACACAGAAATTGCGTCGCTATGAAATACTATGTGTTCTAAGACATTTCCTTCTAAATCGAGTAACGTTTCTATGGAAACGACAGGATTTTCTTTTGGGATACGACAATCACATTTCCGATCCACTAATCCTTCTTTACTGCATCCCTCACACCCACACCTTGACGAATTCACACGGAAATTGCGTCGCTATGAAATACGAGTACTATGTGTTCTACGACATTTCCTTCTAAATTGAGTAACGTTTCTATGGAAACGACAGGATTTTCTTTTGGGATACGACAATCACATTTCCGATCCACTAATCCTTCTTAACTGCATCCCTCACTCCCACACATTGACGAATTCACGCGGAAATTGCATCGCTATGAAATACGAGTACTATGTGTTCTAAGACATTTCTTTCTAAATCGAGTAACGTTTCTATGGAAACGACAGGATTTTCTTTTGGGATACGACAATCTCATTTCCGATACACTAATCCTTCCTTACTGCATCCCTCACTCCCACACATTGACGAATTCACGCGGAAATTGCGTCGCTATGAAATACGAGTACTATGTGTTCTAAGACATTTCCTTCTAAATCGAGTAACGTTTCTATGGAAACGACAGGATTTTCTTTTGGGATACGACAATCACATTTCCGATCCACTAATCCTTCTTTACTGCATCCCTCACTCCCACACATTGACGAATTCACACGGAAATTGCGTCGCTATGAAATACGAGTACTATGTGTTCTAAGACATTTCCTTCTAAATCGAGTAACGTTTCTATGGAAACGACAGGATTTTCTTTTGGGATACGACAATCTCATTTCCGATCCACTAATCCCTCTTTACTGCATCCCTCACTCCCACACACTGACGAATTCACACGGAAATTGCGTCACTATGAAATACTATGTGTTCTAAGACATTTCCTTCTAAATCGAGTAACGTTTCTATGGAAACGACAGGATTTTCTTTTGGGATACGACAATCTCATTTACGATTCACTAATCCTTCTTTACTGCATCCCTCACTCCCACACATTGACGAATTCACACGGAAATTGCGTCGCTATGAAATACGAGTACTATGTGTTCTAAGACATTTCCTTCTAAATCGAGTAACGTTTCTATGGAAACGACAGGATTTATTTTTGGGATACGACAATCACATTTCCGATCCACTAATCCTTCTTTACTGCATCCCCCACTCCCAAACATTGACGAATTCACACGGAAATTGCGTCGCTATGAATTACTATGGGTTTTATGACTTCTCCTTCTAAATCGAGTAACGTTTCTATGGAAACGACAGGATTTTCTTTTGGGATACGACAATATCATTTCCGATCCACTAATCCTTCTTTACTGCATCCCTCACTCCCACACACTGAAGAATTCACACGGAAATTGAGTCGCTATTAAATACTATGTGTTCTAAGACATTTCCTTCTAAATCGAGTAACGTTTCTATGGAAACGACAGGATTTTCTTTTGGGATACGACAATCTCATTTCCGATCCACTAATCCTTCTTTACTGCATCCCTCACTCCCACTCATTGACGAATTTACACGGAAATTGCGTCGCTATGAAATACTATGTGTTCTAAGACATTTCCTTCTAAATCGAGTAACTTTTCTATGGAAACGACAGGATTTTCTTTTGGGATACGACAATCACATTTCCGATCAACTAATTCTTCTTTACTGCACCCCTCACTCCCACACATTGACGAATTTACACGGAAATTGCGTCGCTATGAAATACTATGGGGTCTATGACTTCTCCTTCTAAATCGAGTAACGATTCTGTGGAAACGACAGGATTTTCTCTTGGGATACGACATTCTCATTTCCGATCCACTAATCCTTCTTTACTGCATCCCTCACTCCCACTCATTGACGAATTCACACGGAAATTGCGTCGCTATGAAATACTATGTGTTCTAAGACATTTCCATTTAAATTGAGTACCGTTTCTATAGAAACGACAGGATTTTCTTTTGGGATACGACAATCTCCTTTCCGATCCACTAATCCTTCTTTACTGCATCCCTCCTACTAAATCGAGTAACGTTTCTCTGGGAAACGACAGGGATTTTCTTTTGGGATACGACAATCTCATTTACGATCCACTAATCCTTCTTACTGCATCCCTCACCCCACACATTGACGAATTCACACGGAAATTGCGTCGCTATGAAATACGAGTACTATGTGTTCTAAGACATTACCTTCTAAATCGAGTAACGTTTCTATGGAAACGACAGGATTTTCTTTTGGGATACGACAATCACATTTCCGATCCACTAATCCTTCTTTACTGCATCCCACACTCACACACATTGACGAATTCACACGGAAATTGCGTCGCTAAGAAATACGAGTACTATGTGTTCTAAGACATTTCCATCCAAATCGAGTAACGTTTCTATGGAAACGACAGGATTTTCTTTTGGGATACGACAATCTCATTTCCGATCCACTAATCCTTCTTTACTGCATCCCTCACTCCCAAACATTGACGAATTCACACGGAAATTCCGTCGCTATGAAATACGAGTACTATGTGTTCTAAGACATTTCCTTCTAAATCGAGTAACGTTTCTATGGAAACGACAGGATTTTCTTTTGGGATACGACAATCACATTTCCGATCCACTAATCCTTCTTTACTGCATCCCTCACTCCCAAACATTGACGAATTCACACGGAAATTGCGTCGCTATAAAATACTATGTGTTCTAAGACATTTCTTTCTAAATCGAGTAACGTTTCTATGGAAACGACAGGATTTTCTTTTGGGATACGACAATCTCATTTCCGATCCACTAATCCTTCTTTACTGCATCCCTCACTCCCACACATTGACGAATTCACACGGAAATTGTGTCGCTATGAAATACTCTGTGTTCTAAGACACTTCCTTCTAAATCGAGTAACGTTTCTATGGAAACGACAGGATTTTCCTTTGGGATACGACAATCTCATTTCCGATCCACTAATCCTTCCTTACTGCATCCCTCACTCCCACACATTGACGAATTCACGCGGAAATTGCGTCGCTATGAAATACGAGTACTATGTGTTCTAAGACATTTCCTTCTAAATCGAGTAACGTTTCTATGGAAACGACAGGATTTTCTTTTGGGATACGACAATCACATTTCCGATCCACTAATCCTTCTTTACTGCATCCCTCACTTCCACACATTGACGAATTCATACGGAAATTGCGTCGCAAATAAATACGAGTACAATGTGTTCTAAGACATTTCCTTCTAAATCGAGTAACGTTTCTATGGAAACGACAGGATTTTCTTTTGGGATACGACAATCACATTTCCGATCCACTAATCCTTCTTTACTGCATCCCTCACTCCTACACATTGACGAATTCCACGGAAATTGCGTCGCCATTAAATACGAGTACTTTGTGTTCTAAGACATTTCCTTCTAAATCGAGTAACGTTTCTATGGAAACGACAGGATTTTCTTTTGGGATACGACAATCACATTTCCGATCCACTAATCCTTCTTTATTGCATCCCTCACTCCCAAACATCGACGAATCCACACGGAAATTGCGTCGCTACGACATACGAGTACTATGTGTTCTAAGACATTTCCTTCTAAATCGAGTAACGTTTCTGTGGAAACGACAGGATTTTCTTTTGGGATACGACATTCTCACTTCCGATCCACTAATCCTTCTTTACTGCATCCCTCACTCCCAAACATTGACGAATTCACACGGAAATTCCGTCGCTATGAAATACGAGTACTATGTGTTCCAAGACATTTCCTTCTAAATCGAGTAACGTTTCTATGGAAATGACAGGATTTTCTTTTGGGATACGACAATCTCATTTCCGATCCACTAATCCTTTTTACTGCATCCCTCACACCCACACATTGACCAATTCACACGGAAATTGCGTCGCTATGAAATACTATGTGTTCTAAGACATTTCCTTCTAAATGAGTACGTTTCTATGGAAACGACAGGATTTTCTTTTGGGATACGACAATCTCATTTCCGATCCACTAATCCTTCTTTACTGCATCCCTCACTCCCACACACTGAAGAATTCACACGGAAATTGAGTCGCTATGAAATACTATGTGTTCTAAGACATTTCTTTCTAAATCGAGTAACGTTTCTATGGAAACGACAGGATTTTCTTTTGGGATACGACAATCTCATTTCCGATCCACTAATCCTTCTTTACTGCATCCCTCACTCCCACTCATTGACCAATTTACACGGAAATTGCGTCGCTATGAAATACTATGTGTTCTAAGACATTTCCTTCTAAATCGAGTAACTTTTCTATGGAAACGACAGGATTTTCTTTTGGGATACGACAATCACATTTCCGATCAACTAATTCTTCTTTACTGCATCCCTCACTCCCACACATTGACGAATTTACACGGAAATTGCGTCGCTATGAAATACTATGGGTTCTATGACTTCTCCTTCTACATCGAGTAACGATTCTGTGGAAACGACAGGATTTTCTCTTGGGATACGACATTCTCATTTCCGATCCACTAATCCTTCTTTACTGCATCCCTCACTCCCACTCTTTGACGAATTCACACGGAAATTGCGTCGCTATGAAATACTATGTGTTCTAAGACATTTCCAATTAAATTGAGTACCGTTTCTATAGAAACGACAGTATTTTCTTTTGGGATACGACAATCTCCTTTCCGATCCACTAATCCTTCTTTACTGCATCCCTCCTTCTAAATCGAGTAACGTTTCTCTGGAAACGACAGGGATTTTGTTTTGGGATACGACAATCTCGTTTACGATCCACTAATCCTTCTTACTGCATCCCTCACCCCACACATTGACGAATTCTCACGGAAATTGCGTCGCTATGAAATACGAGTACTATGTGTTCTAAGACATTTCCTTCTAAATCGAGTAACGTTTCTATGGAAACGTCAGGATTTTCTTTTGGGATACGACAATCACATTTCCGATCCACTAATCCTTCTTTACTGCATCCCTCACTCACACACGTTGACGAATTCACACGGAAATTGCGTCGCTAGGAAACACGAGTACTATGTGTTCTAAGATATTTCCATCTAAAACGAGTAACGTTTCTATGGATACGACAGGATTTTCTTTTGGGATACGACAATCTCATTTCCGATCCACTAATCCTTCTTTACTGCATCCCTCACTCCCAAACATTGACGAATTCACACGGAAATTCCGTCGCTATGAAATACGAGTACTATGTGTTCTAAGACATTTCCTTCTAAATCGAGTAACGTTTCTATGGAAACGACAGGATTTTCTTTTGGGATACGACAATCTCATTTCCGATCCACTAATCCTTCTTTACTGCATCCCTCACTCCCACACATTGACGAATCCACACGGAAATTGCGTCGCTACAACATACGAGTACTATGTGTTCTAAGACATTTCCTTCTAAATCGAGTAACGTTTCTGTGGAAACGACAGGATTTTCTTTTGGGATACGACAATCTCACTTCCGATCCACTAATCCTTCTTTACTGCATCCCTCACTCCCAAACATTGACGAATTCACACGGAAATTCCGTCGCTATGAAATACGAGTACTATGTGTTCTAAGACATTTCCTTCTAAATCGAGTAACGTTTCTATGGAAACGACAGGATTTTCTTTTGGGATACGACAATCACATTTCCGATCCACTAATCCTTCTCTACTGCATACCTCACTCCCACACATTGACCAATTCACACGGAAATTGCGTCGCTATGAAATACGAGTACTATGTGTTCTAAGACATTTCCTTCTAAATCGAGTAACGTTCCTATGGAAACGACAGGATTTTCTTTTGGGATACGACAATCACATTTCCGATCCACTAATCCTTCTTTACTGCATCCCTCACTCCCACACACTGACGAATTCACACGGAAATTGCGTCGCTATGAATTACTATGGGTTCTATGACTTCTCCTTCTAAATCAAGTAACGTTTCTATGGAAACGGCAGGACTTTTTTTGGGTTACGACAATCTCATTTCCGATCCACTAATTCTTCTTTACTGCATCCCTCACTCCCAAACATTGACGAATTCACACGGAAATTGCGTCGCTATGAAATACTATGTGTTCTAAGACATTTCCTTCTAAATCGAGTAACGTTTCTATGGAAACGACAGGATTTTCTTTGGGGATACGACAATCACATTTCCGATCCACTAATCCTTCTTTACTGCATCCCTCACTCCCACACATTGACGAATTCACACGGAAATTGCGTCGCTATGAAGTACGAGTACTATGTGTTCTAAGACATTTCCTTCTAAATCGAGTAACGTTTCTATGGAAACGACAGGATTTTCTTTTGGGATACGACAATCACTTTTCCGATCCACTAATCCTTCTTTACTGCATCCCTCACTCCCACACATTGACGAATTCCACGGAAATTGCGTCGCCATGAAATACGAGTACTTTGTGTTCTAAGACATTTCCTTCTAAATCGAGTAACGTTTCTATGGAAACGACAGGATTTTCTTTTGGGATACGACAATCTCATTTACGATCCACTAATCCTTCTTTACAGCATCCCTCACCCCCACACATTGACGAATTCACACGGAAATTGGGTCGCTATGAAATACTATGTGTTCTAAGACTTTTCCTTCTAAATCGAGTAACGTTTCTATGGAAACGACAGGATTTTCTTTTGGGATACGACAATCACATTTCCGATCCACTAATCCTTCTTTACTGCATCCCTCACTCCCACACATTGACGAATTCCACGGAAATTGCGTCGCCATGAAATACGAGTACTTTGTGTTCTAAGACATTTCCTTCTAATTCGAGTAACGTTTCTATGGAAACGACAGGATTTTCTTTTGGGATACGACAATCACATTTCCGATCCACTAATCCTTCTTTATTGCATCCCTCACTCCCAAACATCGACGAATTCACACGGAAATTGCGTCGCTATGAAATACGAGTACTATGTGTTCTAAAAAAATTTCCTTCTAAATCGAGTAACGTTTCTATGGAAACGACAGGATTTTCTTTTGGGATACGACAATCTCATTTCCGATCCACTAATCCTTCTTTACTGCATCCCTCACTCTCACACATTGACGAATCCACACGGAAATTGTGTCGCTACGACATACGAGTACTATGTGTACTATGACATTTCCTTCTAAATCGAGTAACGTTCCTATGGAAACGACAGGATTTTCTTTTGGGATACGACAATCACATTTCCGATCCACTAATCCTTCTTTATTGCATCCCTCACTCCCACACATTGACGAATTCCACGGAAATTGCGTCGCCATGAAATACGAGTACTTTGTGTTCTAAGACATTTCCTTCTAAATCGAGTAACGTTTCTATGGAAACGACAGGATTTTCTTTTGGGATACGACAATCTCATTTACGATCCACTAATCCTTCTTTACAGCATCCCTCACTCCCACACATTGACGAATTCACACGGAAATTGGGTCGCTATGAAATACTATGTGTTCTAAGACTTTTCCTTCTAAATCGAGTAACGTTTCTATGGAAACGACAGGATTTTCTTTTGGGATACGACAATCACATTTCCGATCCACTAATCCTTCTTTACTGCATCCCTCACTCCCACACATTGACGAATTCCACGGAAATTGCGTCGCCATGAAATACGAGTACTTTGTGTTCTAAGACATTTCCTTCTAATTCGAGTAACGTTTCTATGGAAACGACAGGATTTTCTTTTGGGATACGACAATCTCATTTCCGATCCACTAATCCTTCTTTATTGCATCCCTCACTCCCAAACATCGACGAATTCACACGGAAATTGCGTCGCTATGAAATACGAGTACTATGTGTTCTAAAAAAAATTTCCTTCTAAATCGAGTAACGTTTCTATGGAAACGACAGGATTTTCTTTTGGGATACGACAATCTCATTTCCGATCCACTAATCCTTCTTTACTGCATCCCTCACTCTCACACATTGACGAATCCACACGGAAATTGTGTCGCTACGACATACGAGTACTATGTGTTCTATGACATTTCCTTCTAAATCGAGTAACGTTCCTATGGAAACGACAGGATTTTCTTTTGGGATACGACAATCACATTTCCGATCCACTAATCCTTCTTTACTGCATCCCTCACTCCCACACATTGACGAATTCCACGGAAATTGCGTCGCCATGAAATACGAGTACTTTGTGTTCTAAGACATTTCCTTCTAAATCGAGTAACGTTTCATTGGAAACGAAAGGATTTTCTTTTGGGATACGACAATCTCATTTCCGATCCACTAATCCTTCTTTACTGCATCCCTCACTCCCACACATTGACGAATTCACACGGAAATTGGGTCGCCATGAAATACGAGTACTTTGTGTTCTAAGACATTTCCTTCTAAATCGAGTAACGTTTCTATGGAAACGACAGGATTTTCTTTTGGGATACGACAATCTCATTTACGATCCACTAATCCTTCTTTACAGCATCCCTCACTCCCACACATTGACGAATTCACACGGAAATTGGGTCGCTATGAAATACTATGTGTTCTAAGACTTTTCCTTCTAAATCGAGTAACGTTTCTATGGAAACGACAGGATTTTCTTTTGGGATACGACAATCACATTTCCGATCCACTAATCCTTCTTTACTGCATCCCTCACTCCCACACATTGACGAATTCACACGGAAATTGCGTCGCCATGAAATACGAGTACTTTGTGTTCTAAGACATTTCCTTCTAAATCGAGTAACGTTTCTATGGAAACGACAGGATTTTCTTTTGGGATACGACAATCTCATTTACGATCCACTAATCCTTCTTTACAGCATCCCTCACTCCCACACATTGACGAATTCACACGGAAATTGGGTCGCTATGAAATACTATGTGTTCTAAGACTTTTCCTTCTAAATCGAGTAACGTTTCTATGGAAACGACAGGATTTTCTTTTGGGATACGACAATCACATTTCCGATCCACTAATCCTTCTTTACTGCATCCCTCACTCCCACACATTGACGAATTCACACGGAAATTGCGTCGCTATGAAATACTATGTGTTCTAAGACATTTCCTTCTAATTCGAGTAACGTTTCTATGGAAACGACAGGATTTTCTTTTGGGATACGACAATCACATTTCCGATCCACTATTTCTTCTTTACTGCATCCCTCACTCCCACACATTGACGAATTCACACGGAAATTGCGTCGCTATGAAATACTATGTGTTCTAAGACATTTCCTTCTAAATCGAGTAACGTTTCTATGGAAACGACAGGATTTTCTTTGGGGATACGACAATCTCATTTCCGATCCACTAATCCTTCTTTACTGCATCCCTCACTCCCACACATTGACGAATTCACACGGAAATTGCGTCGCTATGAAATACTATGTGTTCTAAGACATTTCCTTCTAAATCGAGTAACGTTTCTATGGAAACGACAGGATTTTCTTTTGGGATACGACAATCTCATTTACGATCCACTAATCCTTCTTTACAGCATCCCTCACTCCCACACATTGACGAATTCACACGGAAATTGCGTCGCTATGAAATACTATGTGATCTAAGACATTTCCTTCTAAATCGAGTAACGTTTCTATGGAAACGACAGGATTTTCTTTTGGGATACGACAATCACATTTCCGATCCACTAATCCTTCTTTACTGCATCCCTCACTCCCACACATTGACGAATTCACACGGAAATTGCGTCGCCATGAAATACGAGTACTTTGTGTTCTAAGACATTTCCTTCTAAATCGAGTAACGTTTCTATGGAAACGACAGGATTTTCTTTTGGGATACGACAATCTCATTTACGATCCACTAATCCTTCTTTACAGCATCCCTCACTCCCACACATTGACGAATTCACACGGAAATTGGGTCGCTATGAAATACTATGTGTTCTAAGACTCTTCCTTCTAAATCGAGTAACGTTTCTATGGAAACGACAGGATTTTCTTTTGGGATACGACAATCACATTTCCGATCCACTAATCCTTCTTTACTGCATCCCCCACTCCTAAACATTGACGAATATACACGGAAATTGCGTCGCTATGAAATACGAGTACTTTGTGTTCTAAGACATTTCCTTCTAAATCGAGTAACGTTTCTATGGAAACGACAGGATTTTCTTTTGGGATACGACAATCTCATTTACGATCCACTAATCCTTCTTTACAGCATCCCTCACTCCCACACATTGACGAATTCACACGGAAATTGGGTCGCTATGAAATACTATGTGTTCTAAGACTTTTCCTTCTAAATCGAGTAACGTTTCTATGGAAACGACAGGATTTTCTTTTGGGATACGACAATCACATTTCCGATCCACTAATCCTTCTTTACTGCATCCCTCACTCCCACACATTGACGAATTCACACGGAAATTGCGTCGCCATGAAATACGAGTACTTTGTGTTCTAAGACATTTCCTTCTAAATCGAGTAACGTTTCTATGGAAACGACAGGATTTTCTTTTGGGATACGACAATCTCATTTACGATCCACTAATCCTTCTTTACAGCATCCCTCACTCCCACACATTGACGAATTCACACGGAAATTGGGTCGCTATGAAATACTATGTGTTCTAAGACTCTTCCTTCTAAATCGAGTAACGTTTCTATGGAAACGACAGGATTTTCTTTTGGGATACGACAATCACATTTCCGATCCACTAATACTTCTTTACTGCATCCCTCACTCCCACACATTGACGAATTCCACGGAAATTGCGTCGCCATGAAATACGAGTACTTTGTGTTCTAAGACATTTCCTTCTAATTCGAGTAACGTTTCTATGGAAACGACAGGATTTTCTTTTGGGATACGACAATCACATTTCCGATCCACTAATCCTTCTTTACTGCATCCCTCACTCCCACACACTGACGAATTCACACGGAATTTGCGTCGCCATGAATTACTATGGGTTCTATGACTTCTCGTTCTAAATCAAGTAACGTTTCTGTGGAAACGGCAGGACTTTTTTTTGGGTTACGACAATCTCATTTCCGATCCACTATTTCTTCTTTACTGCATCCCTCACTCCCAAACATTGACGAATTCACACGGAAATTGCGTCGCTATGAAATACTATGTGTTCTAAGACATTTCCTTCTAAATCGAGTAACGTTTCTATGGAAACGACAGGATTTTCTTTTGGGATACGACAATCACATTTCCGATCCACTAATCCTTCTTTACTGCATCCCCCACTCCTAAACATTGACGAATATACACGGAAATTGCGTCGCTATGAAATACGAGTACTATGTGTTCTAAGACATTTCCTTCTAAATCGAGTAACGTTTCTATGGAAGCGACAGGATTTTCTTTTGGGATACGACAATCTCATTTACGATCCACTAATCCTTCTTTACAGCATCCCTCACTCCCACACATTGACGAATTCACACGGAAATTGCGTCGCTATGAAATACTATGTGATCTAAGACATTTCCTTCTAAATCGAGTAACGTTTCTATGGAAACGACAGGATTTTCTTTTGGGATACGACAATCACATTTCCGATCCACTAATCCTTCTTTACTGCATCCCTCACTCCCACACATTGACGAATTCCACGGAAATTGCGTCGCCATGAAATACGAGTACTTTGTGTTCTAAGACATTTCCTTCTAATTCGAGTAACGTTTCTATGGAAACGACAGGATTTTCTTTTGGGATACGACAATCACATTTCCGATCCACTAATCCTTCTTTATTGCATCCCTCACTCCCAAGCATCGACGAATTCACACGGAAATTGCGTCGCTATGAAATACGAGTACTATGTGTTCTAAAAAAATTTCCTTCTAAATCGAGTAACGTTTCTATGGAAACGACAGGATTTTCTTTTGGGATACGACAATCTCATTTCCGATCCACTAATCCTTCTTTACTGCATCCCTCACTCTCACACATTGACGAATTCACACGGAAATTGCGTCGCTATGAAATACTATGTGTTCTAAGACATTTCCTTCTAAATCGAGTAACGTTTCTATGGAAACGACAGGATTTTCTTTTGGGATACGACAATCTCATTTACGATCCACTAATCCTTCTTTACTGCATCCCTCACTCCCACACATTGACGAATTCACACGGAAATTGCGTCGCTATGAAATACTATGTGTTCTAAGACATTTCCTTCTAATTCGAGTAACGTTTCTATGGAAACGACAGGATTTTCTTTTGGGATACGACAATCACATTTCCGATCCACTAATCCTTCTTTACTGCATCCCCCACTCCTAAACATTGACGAATATACACGGAAATTGCGTCGCTATGAAATACGAGTACTATGTGTTCTAAGACATTTCCTTCTAAATCGAGTAACGTTTCTATGGAAACGACAGGATTTTCTTTGGGGATACGACAATCTCATTTCCGATCCACTAATCCTTCTTTACTGCATCCCTCACTCCCACACATTGACGAATTCACACGGAAATTGCGTCGCTATGAAATACTATGTGTTCTATGACATTTCCTTCTAAATCGAGTAACGTTACTATGGAAACGACAGGATTTTCTTTTGGGATACGACAATCTCATTTACGATCCACTAATCCTTCTTTACAGCATCCCTCACTCCCACACATTGACGAATTCACACGGAAATTGCGTCGCTATGAAATACTATGTGATCTAAGACATTTCCTTCTAAATCGAGTAACGTTTCTATGGAAACGACAGGATTTTCTTTTGGGATACGACAATCACATTTCCGATCCACTAATCCTTCTTTACTGCATCCCTCACTCCCACACATTGACGAATTCCACGGAAATTGCGTCGCCATGAAATACGAGTACTTTGTGTTCTAAGACATTTCCTTCTAATTCGAGTAACGTTTCTATGGAAACGACAGGATTTTCTTTTGGGATACGACAATCACATTTCCGATCCACTAATCCTTCTTTATTGCATCCCTCACTCCCAAACATCGACGAATTCACACGGAAATTGCGTCGCTATGAAATACGAGTACTATGTGTTCTAAAAAAATTTCCTTCTAAATCGAGTAACGTTTCTATGGAAACGACAGGATTTTCTTTTGGGATACGACAATCTCATTTCCGATCCACTAATCCTTCTTTACTGCATCCCTCACTCTCACACATTGACGAATCCACACGGAAATTGTGTCGCTACGACATACGAGTACTATGTGTTCTAAGACATTTCCTTCTAAATCGAGTAACGTTCCTATGGAAACGACAGGATTTTCTTTTGGGATACGACAATCACATTTCCGATCCACTAATCCTTCTTTACTGCATCCCTCACTCCCACACACTGACGAATTCACACGGAATTTGCGTCGCTATGAATTACTATGGGTTCTATGACTTCTCGTTCTAAATCAAGTAACGTTTCTGTGGAAACGGCAGGACTTTTTTTTGGGTTACGACAATCTCATTTCCGATCCACTATTTCTTCTTTACTGCATCCCTCACTCCCAAACATTGACGAATTCACACGGAAATTGCGTCGCTATGAAATACTATGTGTTCTAAGACATTTCCTTCTAAATCGAGTAACGTTTCTATGGAAACGACAGGATTTTCTTTTGGGATACGACAATCTCATTTACCATCCACTAATCCTTCTTTACTGCATCCCTCACTCCCACTCATTGACGAATTCAAACGGAAATTGCGTCGCTATGAAATACTATGTGTTCTAAGACATTTCCTTCTAAATCGAGTAACGTTTCTATGGAAACGACAGGATTCTCTTTTGGGATACGACAATCACATTTCCGATCCACTAATCCTTCTTTACTGCATCCCCCACTCCCAAACATTGACGAATTCACACGGAAATTGCGTCGCAATGAATTACTATGTGTTCTAAGACATTTCATTCTAAATCGAGTAACGTTTCTATGGAAACGACAGGATTTTCTTTTGGGATACGACATTCACATTTCCGATCCACTAATCCTTCTTTACTGCATCCCTCACTCCCACACATTGACGAATTCACACGGAAATTGCGTCGCCATGAAATACGAGTACTTTGTGTTCTAAGACATTTCCTTCTAAATCGAGTAACGTTTCTATGGAAACGACAGGAATATCTTTTGGGATACGACAATCACATTTCCGATCCACTAATCCTTCTTTATTGCATCCCTCACTCCCAAACATCGACGAATTCACACGGAAATTGCGTCGCCATGAAATACGAGTACTTTGTGTTCTAAGACATTTCCTTCTAAATCGAGTAACGTTTCTGTGGAAACGACAGGATTTTCTTTTGGGATACGACAATCTCATTTCCGATCCACTACTCCTTCTTTACTGCATCCCTCACTCCCAAACATTGACGAATTCACACGGAATTTCCGTCGCTATGAAATACGAGTACTATGTGTTCTAAGACATTTCCTTCTAAATCGAATAACGTTTCTATGGAAACGACAGGATTTTCTTTTGGGATACGACAATCACATTTCCGATCCACTAATCCTTCTTTACTGCATCCCTCACTCCCAAACATTGACGAATTCACACGGAAATTGTGTCGCTATGAAATGCTATGTGTTCTAAGACATTTCTTTCTAAATCGCGTAACGTTTCTATGGAAACGACCGGATTTTCTTTTGGGATACGACAATCTCATTTCCGATCCACTAATCGTTCTTTACTGCATACCTCACTCCCACACATTGACGAATTCACACGGAAATTGCGTCGCTATGAAATACGAGTACTATGTGTTCTAAGACATTTCCTTCTAAATCGAGTAACGTTTCTATGGAAACGATAGGATTTTCTTTTGGGATACGACAATCTCATTTCCGATCCACTAATCCTTCTTTACTGCATCCCTCACTCCCACACACTGACGAATTCACACGGAAATTGCGTCGCTATGAATTACTATGGGTTCTATGACTTCTCCTTCTAAATCAAGTAACGTTTCTATGGAAACGGCAGGACTTTTTTTTGGGTTACGACAATCTCATTTCCGATCCACTAATCCTTCTTTACTGCATCCCTCACTCCCAAACATTGACGAATTCACACGGAAATTGCGTCGCTATGAAATACTATGTGTTCTAAGATATTTCCTTCTAAATCGAGTATCGTTTCTATGGAAACGACAGGTTTTTATTTTGGGATACGACACTCTCATTTACGATCCACTAATCCTTCTTTACTGCATCCCTCACTCCCACACATTGTCGAATTCACACGGAAATTGCGTCGCTATGAAATACTATGTGTTCTAAGACATTTCCTTCTAAATCGAGTAACGTTTCTATGGAAACGACAGGATTTTCTTTTGGGATACGACAATCACATTTCCGATCCACTAATCCTTCTTTACTGCATCCCCCACTCCTAAACATTGACGAATATACACGGAAATTGCGTCGCTATGAAATACGAGTACTATGTGTTCTAAGACATTTTCTTCTAAATCGAGTAACGTTTCTATGGAATCGACAGGATTTTCTTTGGGGATACGACAATCTCATTTCCGATCCACTAATCCTTCTTTACTGCATCCCTCACTCCCACACATTGACGAATTCACACGGAAATTGCGTCGCTATGAAATACTATGTGTTCTAAGACATTTCCTTCTAAATCGAGTAACGTTTCTATGGAAACGACAGGATTTTCTTTTGGGATACGACAATCACATTTCCGATCCACTAATCCTTCTTTACTGCATCCCACACTCCTAAACATTGACGAATTCACACGGAAATTGCGTCGCTGTGAAATGCGAGTCCTATGTGTTCTAAGACATTTCCTTCTAAATCGAGTAACGTTTCTATGGAAACGACAGGATTTTCTTTTGGGATACGACAATCACATTTCCGATCCACTAATCCTTCTTTATTGCATCCCTCACTCCCAAGCATCGACGAATTCACACGGAAATTGCGTCGCTATGAAATACGAGTACTATGTGTTCTAAAAAAATTTCCTTCTAAATCGAGTAACGTTTCTATGGAAACGACAGGATTTTCTTTTGGGATACGACAATCTCATTTCCGATCCACTAATCCTTCTTTACTGCATCCCTCACTCTCACACATTGACGAATTCACACGGAAATTGCGTCGCTATGAAATACTATGTGTTCTAAGACATTTCCTTCTAAATCGAGTAACGTTTCTATGGAAACGACAGGATTTTCTTTTGGGATACGACAATCTCATTTACGATCCACTAATCCTTCTTTACTGCATCCCTCACTCCCACACATTGACGAATTCACACGGAAATTGCGTCGCTATGAAATACTATGTGTTCTAAGACATTTCCTTCTAATTCAAGTAACGTTTCTATGGAAACGACAGGATTTTCTTTTGGGATACGACAATCACATTTCCGATCCACTAATCCTTCTTTACTGCATCCCCCACTCCTAAACATTGACGAATATACACGGAAATTGCGTCGCTATGAAATACGAGTACTATGTGTTCTAAGACATTTCCTTCTAAATCGAGTAACGTTTCTATGGAAACGACAGGATTTTCTTTGGGGATACGACAATCTCATTTCCGATCCACTAATCCTTCTTTACTGCATCCCTCACTCCCACACATTGACGAATTCACACGGAAATTGCGTCGCTATGAAATACTATGTGTTCTAAGACATTTCCTTCTAAATCGAGTAACGTTTCTATGGAAACGACAGGATTTTCTTTTGGGATACGACAATCTCATTTACGATCCACTAATCCTTCTTTACAGCATCCCTCACTCCCACACATTGACGAATTCACACGGAAATTGCGTCGCTATGAAATACTATGTGATCTAAGACATTTCCTTCTAAATCGAGTAACGTTTCTATGGAAACGACAGGATTTTCTTTTGGGATACGACAATCACATTTCCGATCCACTAATCCTTCTTTACTGCATCCCTCACTCCCACACATTGACGAATTCCACGGAAATTGCGTCGCCATGAAATACGAGTACTTTGTGTTCTAAGACATTTCCTTCTAATTCGAGTAACGTTTCTATGGAAACGACAGGATTTTCTTTTGGGATACGACAATCACATTTCCGATCCACTAATCCTTCTTTATTGCATCCCTCACTCCCAAGCATCGACGAATTCACACGGAAATTGCGTCGCTATGAAATACGAGTACTATGTGTTCTAAAAAAATTTCCTTCTAAATCGAGTAACGTTTCTATGGAAACGACAGGATTTTCTTTTGGGATACGACAATCTCATTTCCGATCCACTAATCCTTCTTTACTGCATCCCTCACTCTTACACATTGACGAATTCACACGGAAATTGCGTCGCTATGAAATACTATGTGTTCTAAGACATTTCCTTCTAAATCGAGTAACGTTTCTATGGAAACGACAGGATTTTCTTTTGGGATACGACAATCTCATTTACGATCCACTAATCCTTCTTTACTGCATCCCTCACTCCCACACATTGACGAATTCACACGGAAATTGCGTCGCTATGAAATACTATGTGTTCTAAGACATTTCCTTCTAATTCGAGTAACGTTTCTATGGAAACGACAGGATTTTCTTTTGGGATACGACAATCACATTTCCGATCCACTAATCCTTCTTTACTGCATCCCCCACTCCTAAACATTGACGAATATACACGGAAATTGCGTCGCTATGAAATACGAGTACTATGTGTTCTAAGACATTTCCTTCTAAATCGAGTAACGTTTCTATGGAAACGACAGGATTTTCTTTGGGGATACGACAATCTCATTTCCGATCCACTAATCCTTCTTTACTGCATCCCTCACTCCCACACATTGACGAATTCACACGGAAATTGCGTCGCTATGAAATACTATGTGTTCTAAGACATTTCCTTCTAAATCGAGTAACGTTTCTATGGAAACGACAGGATTTTCTTTTGGGATACGACAATCTCATTTACGATCCACTAATCCTTCTTTACAGCATCCCTCACTCCCACACATTGACGAATTCACACGGAAATTGCGTCGCTATGAAATACTATGTGATCTAAGACATTTCCTTCTAAATCGAGTAACGTTTCTATGGAAACGACAGGATTTTCTTTTGGGATACGACAATCACATTTCCGATCCACTAATCCTTCTTTACTGCATCCCTCACTCCCACACATTGACGAATTCCACGGAAATTGCGTCGCCATGAAATACGAGTACTTTGTGTTCTAAGACATTTCCTTCTAATTCGAGTAACGTTTCTATGGAAACGACAGGATTTTCTTTTGGGATACGACAATCACATTTCCGATCCACTAATCCTTCTTTATTGCATCCCTCACTCCCAAACATCGACGAATTCACACGGAAATTGCGTCGCTATGAAATACGAGTACTATGTGTTCTAAAAAAATTTCCTTCTAAATCGAGTAACGTTTCTATGGAAACGACAGGATTTTCTTTTGGGATACGACAATCTCATTTCCGATCCACTAATCCTTCTTTACTGCATCCCTCACTCTCACACATTGACGAATCCACACGGAAATTGTGTCGCTACGACATACGAGTACTATGTGTTCTAAGACATTTCCTTCTAAATCGAGTAACGTTCCTATGGAAACGACAGGATTTTCTTTTGGGATACGACAATCACATTTCCGATCCACTAATCCTTCTTTACTGCATCCCTCACTCCCACACACTGACGAATTCACACGGAATTTGCGTCGCTATGAATTACTATGGGTTCTATGACTTCTCGTTCTAAATCAAGTAACGTTTCTGTGGAAACGGCAGGACTTTTTTTTGGGTTACGACAATCTCATTTCCGATCCACTATTTCTTCTTTACTGCATCCCTCACTCCCAAACATTGACGAATTCACACGGAAATTGCGTCGCTATGAAATACTATGTGTTCTAAGACATTTCCTTCTAAATCGAGTAACGTTTCTATGGAAACGACAGGATTTTCTTTTGGGATACGACAATCTCATTTACGATCCACTAATCCTTCTTTACTGCATCCCTCACTCCCACTCATTGACGAATTCAAACGGAAATTGCGTCGCTATGAAATACTATGTGTTCTAAGACATTTCCTTCTAAATCGAGTAACGTTTCTATGGAAACGACAGGATTCTCTTTTGGGATACGACAATCACATTTCCGATCCACTAATCCTTCTTTACTGCATCCCCCACTCCCAAACATTGACGAATTCACACGGAAATTGCGTCGCTATGAATTACTATGTGTTCTAAGACATTTCATTCTAAATCGAGTAACGTTTCTATGGAAACGACAGGATTTTCTTTTGGGATACGACATTCACATTTCCGATCCACTAATCCTTCTTTACTGCATCCCTCACTCCCACACATTGACGAATTCACACGGAAATTGCGTCGCCATGAAATACGAGTACTTTGTGTTCTAAGACATTTCCTTCTAAATCGAGTAACGTTTCTATGGAAACGACAGGAATATCTTTTGGGATACGACAATCACATTTCCGATCCACTAATCCTTCTTTATTGCATCCCTCACTCCCAAACATCGACGAATTCACACGGAAATTGCGTCGCCATGAAATACGAGTACTTTGTGTTCTAAGACATTTCCTTCTAAATCGAGTAACGTTTCTGTGGAAACGACAGGATTTTCTTTTGGGATACGACAATCTCATTTCCGATCCACTACTCCTTCTTTACTGCATCCCTCACTCCCAAACATTGACGAATTCACACGGAATTTCCGTCGCTATGAAATACGAGTACTATGTGTTCTAAGACATTTCCTTCTAAATCGAATAACGTTTCTATGGAAACGACAGGATTTTCTTTTGGGATACGACAATCACATTTCCGATCCACTAATCCTTCTTTACTGCATCCCTCACTCCCAAACATTGACGAATTCACACGGAAATTGTGTCGCTATGAAATGCTATGTGTTCTAAGACATTTCTTTCTAAATCGCGTAACGTTTCTATGGAAACGACCGGATTTTCTTTTGGGATACGACAATCTCATTTCCGATCCACTAATCGTTCTTTACTGCATACCTCACTCCCACACATTGACGAATTCTTACGGAAATTGCGTCGCTATGAAATACGAGTACTATGTGTTCTAAGACATTTCCTTCTAAATCGAGTAACGTTTCTATGGAAACGACAGGATTTTCTTTTGGGATACGACAATCTCATTTCCGATCCACTAATCCTTCTTTACTGCATCCCTCACTCCCACACACTGACGAATTCACACGGAAATTGCGTCGCAATGAATTACTATGGGTTCTATGACTTCTCCTTCTAAATCAAGTAACGTTTCTATGGAAACGGCAAGACTTTTTTTTGGGTTACGACAATCTCATTTCCGATCCACTAATCCTTCTTTACTGCATCCCTCACTCCCAAACATTGACGAATTCACACGGAAATTGCGTCGCTATGAAATACTATGTGTTCTAAGATATTTCCTTCTAAATCGAGTATCGTTTCTATGGAAACGACAGGTTTTTATTTTGGGATACGACAATCTCATTTACGATCCACTAATCCTTCTTTACTGCATCCCTCACTCCCACACATTGTCGAATTCACACGGAAATTGCGTCGCTATGAAATACTATGTGTTCTAAGACATTTCCTTCTAAATCGAGTAACGTTTCTATGGAAACGACAGGATTTTCTTTTGGGATACGACAATCACATTTCCGATCCACTAATCCTTCTTTACTGCATCCCCCACTCCTAAACATTGACGAATATACACGGAAATTGCGTCGCTATGAAATACGAGTACTATGTGTTCTAAGACATTTTCTTCTAAATCGAGTAACGTTTCTATGGAATCGACAGGATTTTCTTTGGGGATACGACAATCTCATTTCCGATCCACTAATCCTTCTTTACTGCATCCCTCACTCCCACACATTGACGAATTCACACGGAAATTGCGTCGCTATGAAATACTATGTGTTCTAAGACATTTCCTTCTAAATCGAGTAACGTTTCTATGGAAACGACAGGATTTTCTTTTGGGATACGACAATCACATTTCCGATCCACTAATCCTTCTTTACTGCATCCCACACTCCTAAACATTGACGAATTCACACGGAAATTGCGTCGCTGTGAAATGCGAGTCCTATGTGTTCTAAAACATTTCCTTCTAAATCGAGTAACGTTTCTATGGAAACGACAGGATTTTCTTTTGGGATACGACAATCTCATTTACGATCCACTAATCCTTCTTTACAGCATCCCTCACTCCCACACATTGACGAATTCACACGGAAATTGCGTCGCTATGAAATACTATGTGTTCTAAGACATTTCCTTCTAAATCGAGTAACGTTTCTATGGAAACGACAGGATTTTCTTTTGGGATACGACAATCACATTTCCGATCCACTAATCCTTCTTTACTGCATCCCACACTCCTAAACATTGACGAATTCACACGGAAATTGCGTCGCTGTGAAATGCGAGTCCTATGTGTTCTAAGACATTTCCTTCTAAATCGAGTAACGTTTCTATGGAAACGACAGGATTTTCTTTTGGGATACGACAATCTCATTTCCGATCCACTAATCCTTCTTTACTGCATCCCTCACTCCCACACATTGACGAGTTCACATGGAAATTGCGTCGCTATGAAACACTATGGGTTCTATGACTTCTCCTTTTGAATCGAGTAACGTTTCTATGGAAACGAGGGAATTTTCTTTTGGGATACGATAATCTCATTTCCGATCCACTAAGCCTTCTTTACTGCATCCCTCACTCCCACTCATTGACGATTTAACACGGAAATTGCGTCGCTATGAAATACTGTGTGTTCTAAGACATTTCCTTCTACATCGAGAAACGTTTCTATGGAAACGACAGGACTTTCTTTTGGGATACGACAATCTCATTTCCGATCCACTAACCCTTCTTTACTGCATCCCTTACTCCCACTCATTGACGAATTCACACGGAAATTAGGTCGCTATGAATTACTATGGGTTCTATGACTTCTCCTTCTAAATTGAAAACGTTTCTATGGAAACGACAGGATTTTCTTTTGGGATACGACAATCTCATTTCCGATCCACTAATCCTTCTTTACTGCATGCCTCACTCCCACATATTGACGAATTCACACGGAAATTGCGTCGCTATGAAATACGAGTACTATGTCTTCTAAGGCATTTCCTTCTAAATCGAGTAACGTTTCTATATAAACGACAGGATTTTCCTATGGGATACAACAATCACATTTCCGATCCACTAATCCGTCTTTACTGCATCCCCCACTCCCAAACATTGACGAATTCACACGGAAATTGCGTCGCTATGAATTACTATGGGTTCTATGACTTCTCCTTCTAAATCGAGTAACGTTTCTATGGAAACGACAGGATTTTCTTTTGGGATACGACAATCTCATTTCTGATCCACTAATCCTTCTTTACTGCATGCCTCACTCCCACACATTGACGAATTCACACGGAAATTGCGTCGCTATGAAATACGAGTACTATGTGTTCTATGACATTTCCTTCTAAATCGAGTAACGTTTCTATGGAAACGACAGGATTTTCCTATGGGATACGACAATCACATTTCCGATCCACTAATCCTTCTTTACTGCATCCCCCACTCCCAAACATTGACGAATTCACACGGAAATAGCGTCGCTATGAATTACTATGGGTTCTATGACTTCTCCTTCTAAATCGAGTAACGTTTCTATGAAAACGACAGGATTTTCTTTTGGGATACGACAATCTCATTTCCGATCCAGTAATCCTTCTTTGCTGCATGCCTCACTCCCACACATTGACGAATTCACACGGAAATTGCGTCGCTATGAAATACGAGTACTATGTGTTCTAAGGCATTTCCTTCTAAATCGAGTAACGTTTCTATGGAAACGACAGGATTTTCTTTTGGGATACGACAATCACATTTCCGATCCACTAATCCTTCTTTACTGCATCCCTCACTCCCACACATTGACGAATTCACACGGAAATTGCGTCGCTATGAATTACTATGGGTTCTATGACTTCTCCTTCTAAATCAAGTAACGTTTCTACGGAAACGAAAGGACTTTTTTTTGGGATACGACAATCTCATTTCCGATCCACTAATCCTTCTTTACTGCATCCCTCACTCCCACTCATTGACGAATTCACACGGAAATTGCGTCGCTATGAAATACTATGTGTTCTAAGACATTTCCTTCTAAATCGAGTAACGTTTCTATGGAAACGACAGGATTTTCTTTTGGGATACGACAATCTCATTTCCGATCCACTAATCCTTCTTTACTGCATCCCTCACTCCCACATATTGACGAATTCACACGGAAATTGCGTCGCAATGGAATATGAGTACTATGTGTTCTAAGACATTTCCTTCTAAATCGAGTAACGTTTCTATGGAAACGACAGGATTTTCTTTTGGGATACGACAATCACATTTCCGATCCACTAATCCTTCTTTACTGGATCCCTCACTCCCACACATTGACTTATTCACACGGAAATTGCGTCGCAATGAAATACGAGTACTATGTGTTCTAAGACATTTCCTTGTAAATCGAGTAACGTTTCCATGGAAACGACAGGATTTTCTTTTGGGATATGACAATCTCATTTCCGATCCACTAATCCTTCTTTACTGGATCCCTCACTCCCACACATTGACTTATTCACACGGAAATTGCGTCGCTATGAAATACGAGTACCATGTGTTCTAAGACATTTCCTTCTAAACCGAGTAACGTTTGTATGGAAACGACAGGATTTTCTTTTGGGATACGACAATCTCATTTCCGATCCACTAATCCATCTTTACTGCATCCCTCACTAACACACATTGACTTATTCACACGGAAATTGCGTCGCTATGAAATACGAGTACTATGTGTTCTAAGACATTTCCTTCTAAATCGAGTAACGTTTCTATGGAAACGACAGGATTTTCTTTTGGGATACGACAATCTCATTTCCGATCCACTAATCCTTCTTTACTGGATCCCTCACTCCCACACATTGACTTATTCACACGGAAATTGCGTCGCTATGAAATACGAGTACTATGTGTTCTAAGACATTTCCTTCTAAATCGAGTAACGTTTCTATGGAAACGACAGGATTTTCTTTTGGGATACGACAATCTCATTTCCGATCCACTAATCCTTCTTTACTGCATCCCTCACTCCCACACATTGACGAATTCACACGGAAATTGCGTCGATATGAAATACGAGTACTATGTGTTCTAAGACATTTCCTTCTAAATCGAGTAACGTTTCTATGGAAACGACAGGATTTTCTTTTGGGATACGATAATCTCATTTCCGATCCACTAATCCTTCTTTACTTGATCCCTCACTCCCACACATTGACTTATTCACACGGAAATTGCGTCGCTATGAAATACGAGTACTATGTGTTCTAAGACATTTCCTTCTAAATCGAGTATCGTTTCTATGGAAACGACAGGATTTTCTTTTGGGATACGACAATCTCATTTCCGATCCACTAATCCTTCTTTACTGCATCCCTCACTCCCACACATTGACTTATTCACACGGAAATTGTGTCGCTATGAAATACGAGTACTATGTGTTCTAAGACATTTCCTTCTAAATCGAGTAACGTTTCTATGGAAACGACAGGATTTTCTTTTGGGATACGACAATCTCATTTCCGATCCACTAATTCTTCTTTACTGGATCCCTCACTCCCACACATTGACTTATTCACACGGAAATTGCGTCGCTATGAAATACGAGTACTATGTGTACTAAGACATTTCCCTCTAAATCGAGTAACGTTTCTATGGAAACGACAGGATTTTCTTTTGGGATACGACAATCTCATTTCCGATCCACTAATCCATCTTTACTGGATCCCTCGCTCCCACACATTGACTTATTCACACGGAAATTGCGTCGCTATGAAATAATGTGTGTTCTAAGACATTTCCTTCTAAATCGAGTAACGTTTCTATGGAAACGACAGGATTTTCTTTTGGGATACGACAATCTCCTTTCCGATCCACTAATCCCTCTTTACTGCATGCCTCACTCCCACACATTGACGAATTCACACGGAAATTCCGTCGCTATGAAATACGAGTACTATGTGTTCTAAGACATTTCCTTCTAAATCGCGTAACGTTTCTATGGAAACGACAGGATTTTCTTTTGGGATACGACAATCTCATTTCCGATCCACTAATCCTTCTTTACTGGATCCCTCACTCCCACACATTGATTTATTCGCACGGAAATTGCGTCGCTATGAAATACGAGTACTATGTGTTCTAAGACATTTCCTTCTAAATCGAGTAACGTTTCTATGGAAACGACAGGATTTTCTTTTGGGATACGACAATCTCATTTCCGATCCACTAATCCTTCTTTACTGCATCCCTCACTCCCACACATTGACGAATTCACACGGAAATTGCGTCGCAATGAAATACGAGTACTATGTGTTCCAAGACATTTCCTTCTAAATCGAGTAACGTTTCTATGGAAACGACAGGATTTTCTTTTGGGATACGACAATCTCATTTCCGATCCACTAATCCTTCTTTACTGGATCCCTCACTCGAACACATTGACTTACTCGCAGGGAAATTCCGTCGCTATGAAATACGAGTACTATGTGTTCTAAGACATTTCCTTCTAAATCGAGTAACGTTTCTATGGAAACGACAGGATTTTCTTTTGGGATACGACAATCTCATTTCCTATCCACTAATCCTTCTATACTGGATCCCTCACTCCCACACATGGACTTATTCGCACGGAAATTGCGTCGCTATGAAATACGAGTACTATGTGTTCTAAGACATTTCCTTCTAAATCGAGTAACGTTTCTATGGAAACGACAGGATTTTCTTTTGGGATACGACAATCTCATTTCCATTCCACTAATCCTTCATTACTGCATCCCTCACTCCCACACATTGACGAATTCACACGGAAATTGCGTCTCAATGAAATACGAGTACTATGTGTTCTGAGACATTTCCTTCTAAATCGAGTAACGTTTCTATGGAAACGACAGGATTTTCTTTTGGGATACGACAATCTCATTTCCGATCCACTAATCCTTCTTTACTGGATCCCTCACTCAAACACATTGACTTATTCGCACGGAAATTGCGTCGCTATGAAATACGAGTACTATGTGTTCTAAGACATTTCCTTCTAAATCGAGTAACGTTTCTATGGAAACGACAGGATTTTCTTTTGGGATACGACAATCTCATTTCCGATCCACTAATCCTTCTTTACTGCATCTCTCACTCCCACACATTGACTTATTCACACGGAAATTGTGTCGCTATGAAATACGAGTACTATGTGTTCTAAGACATTTCCTTCTAAATCGAGTAACGTTTCTATGGAAACGACAGGATTTTCTTTTGGGATACGACAATCTCATTTCCGATCCACTAATTCTTCTTTACTGGATCCCTCACTCCCACACATTGACTTATTCACACGGAAATTGCGTCGCTATGAAATACGAGTACTATGTGTTCTAAGACATTTCCCTCTAAATCGAGTAACGTTTCTATGGAAACGACAGGATTTTCTTTTGGGATACGACAATCTCATTTCCGATCCACTAATCCATCTTTACTGGATCCCTCACTCCCACACATTGACTTATTCACACGGAAATTGCGTCGCTATGAAATACTATGTGTTCTAAGACATTTCCTTCTAAATCGAGTAACGTTTCTATGGAAACGACAGGATTTTCTTTTGGGATACGACAATCTCCTTTCCGATCCACTAATCCCTCTTTACTGCATGCCTCACTCCCACACATTGACGAATTCACACGGAAATTCCGTCGCTATGAAATACGAGTACTATGTGTTCTAAGACATTTCCTTCTAAATCGCGTAACGTTTCTATGGAAACGACAGGATTTTCTTTTGGGATACGACAATCTCATTTCCGATCCACTAATCCATCTTTACTGGATCCCTCACTCCCACACATTGATTTATTCGCACGGAAATTGCGTCGCTATGAAATACGAGTACTATGTGTTCTAAGACATTTCCTTCTAAATCGAGTAACGTTTCTATGGAAACGACAGGATTTTCTTTTGGGATACGACAATCTCATTTCCGATCCACTAATCCTTCTTTACTGCATCCCTCACTCCCACACATTGACGAATTCACACGGAAATTGCGTCGCAATGAAATACGAGTACTATGTGTTCTAAGACATTTCCTTCTAAATCGAGTAACGTTTCTATGGAAACGACAGGATTTTCTTTTGGGATACGACAATCTCATTTCCGATCCACTAATCCTTCTTTACTGGATCCCTCACTCCCACACATTGACTTACTCGCACGGAAATTCCGTCGCTATGAAATACGAGTACTATGTGTTCTAAGACATTTTCTTCTAAATCGAGTAACGTTTCTATGGAAACGACAGGATTTTCTTTTGGGATACGACAATCTCATTTCCGATCCACTAATCCTTCTTTACTGCATCCCTCACTCCCACACATTGACGAATTCACACGGAAATTGCGTCGCAATGAAATATGAGTACTATGTGTTCTAAGACATTTCCTTCTAAATCGAGTAACGTTTCTATGGAAACGACAGGATTTTCTTTTGGGATACGACAATCACATTTCCGATCCACTAATCCTTCTTTACTGGATCCCTCACTCCCACACATTGACTTATTCACACGGAAATTGTGTCGCAATGAAATACGAGTACTATGTGTTCTAAGACATTTCCTTGTAAATCGAGTAACGTTTCTATGGAAACGACAGGATTTTCTTTTGGGATATGACAATCTCATTTCCGATCCACTAAAACTTCTTTACTGGATCCCTCACTCCCACACATTGACTTATTCACACGGAAATTGCGTCGCTATGAAATACGAGTACCATGTGTTCTAAGACATTTCCTTCTAAACCGAGTAACGTTTGTATGGAAACGACAGGATTTTCTTTTGGGATACGACAATCTCATATCCGATCCACTAATCCATCTTTACTGCATCCCTCACTAACACACATTGACTTATTCACACGGAATTTGCGTCGCTATGAAATACGAGTACTATGTGTTCTAAGACATTTCCTTCTAAATCGAGTAACGTTTCTATGGAAACGACAGGATTTTCTTTTGGGATACGACAATCTCATTTCCGATCCACTAATCCTTCTTTACTGGATCCCTCACTCCCACACATTGACTTATTCACACGGAAATTGCGTCGCTATGAAATACGAGTACTATGTGTTCTAAGACATTTCCTTCTAAATCGAGTAACGTTTCTATGGAAACGACAGGATTTTCTTTTGGGATACGACAATCTCATTTCCGATCCACTAATCCTTCTTTACTGCATCCCTCACTCCCACACATTGACGAATTCACACGGAAATTGCGTCGATATGAAATACGAGTACTATGTGTTCTAAGACATTTCCTTCTAAATCGAGTAACGTTTCTATGGAAACGACAGGATTTTCTTTTGGGATACGACAATCTCATTTCCGATCCACTAATCCTTCTTTACTTGATCCCTCACTCCCACACATTGACTTATTCACACGGAAATTGCGTCGCTATGAAATACGAGTACTATGTGTTCTAAGACATTTCCTTCTAAATCGAGTAACGTTTCTATGGAAACGACATGATTTTCTTTTGGGATACGACAATCTCATTTCCGATCCACTAATCCTTCTTTACTGCATCCCTCACTCCCACACATTGACTTATTCACACGGAAATTGTGTCGCTATGAAATACGAGTACTATGTGTTCTAAGACATTTCCTTCTAAATCGAGTAACGTTTCTATGGAAACGACAGGATTTTCTTTTGGGATACGACAATCTCATTTCCGATCAACTAATTCTTCTTTACTGGATCCCTCACTCCCACACATTGACTTATTCACACGGAAATTGCGTCGCTATGAAATACGAGTACTATGTGTTCTAAGACATTTCCCTCTAAATCGAGTAACGTTTGTATGGAAGCGACAGGATTTTCTTTTGGGATACGACAATCTCATTTCCGATCCACTAATCCATCTTTACTGGATCCCTCACTCCCACACATTGACTTATTCACACGGAAATTGCGTCGCTATGAAATATTATGTGTTCTAAGACATTTCCTTCTAAATCGAGTAACGTTTCTATGGAAACGACAGGATTTTCTTTTGGGATACGACAATCTCCTTTCCGATCCACTAATCCCTCTTTACTGCATGCCTCACTCCCACACATTGACGAATTCACACGGAAATTCCGTCGCTATGAAATACGAGTACTATGTGTTCTAAGAAATTTCCTTCTAAATCGCGTAACGTTTCTATGGAAACGACAGGATTTTCTTTTGGGATACGACAATCTCATTTCCGATCCAGTAATCCTTCTTTACTGGATCCCTCACTCCCACACATTGATTTATTCGCACGGAAATTGCGTCGCTATGAAATACGAGTACTATGTGTTCTAAGACATTTCCTTCTAAATCGAGTAACGTTTCTATGGAAACGACAGGATTTTCTTTTGGGATACGACAATCTCATTTCCGATCCACTAATCCTTCTTTACTGCATCCCTCACTCCCACACATTGACGAATTCACACGGAAATTGCGTCGCAAAGAAATACGAGTACTATGTGTTCTAAGACATTTCCTTCTAAATCGAGTAACGTTTCTATGGAAACGACAGGATTTTCTTTTGGGATACGACGATCTCATTTCCGATCCACTAATCCTTCTTTACTGGATCCCTCACTCCCACACATTGACTTACTCGCACGGAAATTCCGTCGCTATGAAATACGAGTACTATGTGTTCTAAGACATTTCCTTCTAAATCGAGTAACGTTTCTATGGAAACGACAGGATTTTCTTTTGGGATACGACAATCTCATTTGCTATCCACTAATCCTTCTATACTGGATCCCTCACTCCCACACATGGACTTATTGGCACGGAAATTGCGTCGCTATGAAATACGAGTACTATGTGTTCTAAGACATTTCCTTCTAAATCGAGTAACGTTTCTATGGAAACGACAGGATTTTCTTTTGGGATACGACAATCTCATTTCCATTCCACTAATCCTTCTTTACTGCATCCCTCACTCCCACACATTGACGAATTCACACGGAAATTGCGTCTCAATGAAATACGAGTACTATGTGTTCTGAGACATTTCCTTCTAAATCGAGTAACGTTTCTATGGAAACGACAGGATTTTCTTTTGGGATACGACAATCTCATTTCCGATCCACTAATCCTTCTTTACTGGATCCCTCACTCAAACACATTGACTTATTCGCACGGAAATTGCGTCGCTATGAAATACGAGTACTATGTGTTCTAAGACATTTCCTTCTAAATCGAGTAACGTTTCTATGGAAACGACAGGATTTTCTTTTGGGATACGACAATCTCATTTCCGATCCACTAATCCTTCTTTACTGCATCCCTCACTCCCACACATTGACGAATTCACACGGAAATTGCGTCGCAATGAAATACGAGTACTATGTGTTCTAAGACATTTCCTTCTAAATCGAGTAACGTTTCTATGGAAACGACAGGATATTCTTTTGAGATACGACAATCACATTTCCGATCCACTAATCCTTCTTTACTGCATCTATCACTCCCGCACATTGACGAATTCACACGGAAATTGCGTCGCAATGAAATACGAGTACTATGTGTTCTAAGACATTTCCTTCTAAATCGAGTAACGTTTCTATGGAAACGACAGGATATTCTTTTGAGTTACGACAATCACATTTCCGATCCACTAATCCTTCTTTACTGCATCTATCACTCCCACACATTGAAAAATTCACACGGAAATTCCGTCGGTATGAACTACTATGGGTTCTATGACATTTCCTTCTAAATCGAGTAACGTTTCTATGGAGACGACAGGATTTTCTTTTGGGATACGACAATCACATTTCCGAACCACTAATCCTTCTTTACTGCATCCCTCACTCCCACACATTGAAAAATTCACACGGAAATTCCGTCGGTATGAACTACTATGGGTTCTATGACTTCTCCTTCTAAATCGAGTAACGTTTCTATGGAAACGACAGGATTTTCTTTTGGGATACGACAATCACATTTCCGATCCACTAATCCTTCTTTACTGCATCCCTCACTCCCACACATTGTCGAATTCACACGGAAATTGCGTCGCTATGAAATACTATGTGTTCTAAGACATTTCCTTGTTAATGGAGTAACGATTCTATGGAAACGACAGGATTTCCTTTTGGGATACGACAATCACATTTCCGATCCACTAATCCTTCTTTACTGCATCCCTCACTCCCACACATTGACGAGTTCACACGGAAATTGCGTCGCTATGAGATACTATAGGTTCTATGACTTCTCCTTCTAAATCGAGTAACGTTTCTATGGAAACGACAGGATTTTCTTTTGGGATACGACAATCTCATTTCCGATCCACTAATCCTACTTTACTGCATCCCTCACTCCCACACATTGACGAATTCACACGGAAATTGCGTCGCTATGAATTACTATGGGTTCTATGACTTCTCCTTCTAAATCAAGTAACGTTTCTATGGAAACGACAGGATTTTCTTTTGGGATACGACAATCTCATTTCCGATCCACTAATCCTTCTTTACTGCATCCCTCACTCCCACACATTGACGAATTCACACGGAAATTCCGTCGCTATGAAATACGAGTACTATGTGTTCTAAGACATTTCCTTCTAAATCGAGTAACGTTTCTATGGATACGACAGGATTTTCTTTTGGGATACGACAATGTCATTTGCGATCCACTAATCCTTCTTTACTGCATCTATCACTCCCACACATTGACCAATTCACACGGAAATTGCGTCGCTATGAAATACTATGTGTTCTAAGACATTTCCTTCTAAATCGAGTAACGTTTCTATGGAAACGACAGGATTTTCTTTTGGGATACGACAATCACATTTCCGATCCACTAATCCTTCTTTACTGGGTCCCTCACTCCCACACATTGACTTATTCACACGGAAATTGCGTCGCTATGAAATACAAGTACTATGTGTTCTAAGACATTTCCTTCTAAATCGAGTAACGTTTCTATGGAAACGACAGGATTTTCTTTTGGGATACGACAATCTCATTTCCGATCCACTAATCCTTCGTTACTGCATCCCTCACTCCCACACATTGTCGAATTCACACGGAAATTGCGTCGCTATGAAGTACTATGTGTTCTAAGACATTTCCTTGTAAATCGAGTAACGATTCTATGGAAACGACAGGATTACCTTTTGGGATACGACAATCACATTTCCGATCCACTAATCCTTCTTTACTGCATCCCTCACTCCCACACATTGACGAGTTCACACGGAAATTGCGTCGCTATGAGATACTATGGGTTCTATGACTTCTCCTTCTAAATCGAGTAACGTTTCTATGGAAACGACAGGATTTTCTTTTGGGATACGACAATCTCATTTCCGATCCACTAATCCTTCTTTACTGCATCCCTCACTCCCACACATTGACGAATTCACACGGAAATTGCGTCGCTATGAATTACTATGGGTTCTATGACTTCTCCTTCTAAATCAAGTAACGTTTCTATGGAAACGACAGGATTTTCTTTTGGGATACGACAATCTCATTTCCGATCCACTAATCCTTCTTTACTGCATCCCTCACTCCCACACATTGACGAATTCACACGGAAATTCCGTCGCTCTGAAATACGATTACTATGTGTTCTAAGACATTTCCTTCTAAATCGAGTAACGTTTCTACGGAAACGACAGGATTTTCTTTTGGGATACGACAATCTCATTTCCGATCCACTAATCCTTCTTTACTGGATCCCTCACTCCCACACATTGACGAATTCACACGGAAATAGCGTCGCTATGAAATACGAGTACTATGTGTTCTAAGACATTTCCTTCTAAATCGAGTAACGTTTCTATGGAAACGACAGGATTTTCTTTTGGGATACGACAATCTCATTTCCGATCCACTAATCCTTCTTTACTGCATCCCTCACTCCCACACATTGACGAATTCACACGGAAATTGCGTCGCAATGAAATACGAGTACTATGTGTTCTAAGACATTTCCTTCTAAATCGAGTAACGTTTCTATGGAAACGACAGGATATTCTTTTGAGATACGACAATCACATTTCCGATCCACTAATCCTTCTTTACTGCATCTATCACTCCCACACATTGACGAATTCACACGGAAATTGCGTCGCAATGAAATACGAGTACTATGTGTTCTAAGACATTTCCTTCTAAATCGAGTAACGTTTCTATGGAAACGACAGGATATTCTTTTGAGTTACGACAATCACATTTCCGATCCACTAATCCTTCTTTACTGCATCTATCACTCCCACACATTGAAAAATTCACACGGAAATTCCGTCGGTATGAACTACTATGGGTTCTATGACATTTCCTTCTAAATCGAGTAACGTTTCTATGGAGACGACAGGATTTTCTTTTGGGATACGACAATCACATTTCCGTACCACTAATCCTTCTTTACTGCATCCCTCACTCCCACACATTGAAAAATTCACACGGAAATTCCGTCGGTATGAACTACTATGGGTTCTATGACTTCTCCTTCTAAATCGAGTAACGTTTCTATGGAAACGACAGGATTTTCTTTTGGGATACGACAATCACATTTCCGATCCACTAATCCTTCTTTACTGCATCCCTCACTCCCACACATTGTCGAATTCACACGGAAATTGCGTCGCTATGAAATACTATGTGTTCTAAGACATTTCCTTGTTAATGGAGTAACGATTCTATGGAAACGACAGGATTTCCTTTTGGGATACGACAATCACATTTCCGATCCACTAATCCTTCTTTACTGCATCCCTCACTCCCACACATTGACGAGTTCACACGGAAATTGCGTCGCTATGAGATACTATAGGTTCTATGACTTCTCCTTCTAAATCGAGTAACGTTTCTATGGAAACGACAGGATTTTCTTTTGGGATACGACAATCTCATTTCCGATCCACTAATCCTTCTTTACTGCATCCCTCACTCCCAAACATTCTAGTATTCACACGGAAATTCCGTCGCTATGAAATACGAGTACTATGTGTTCTAAGACATTTCCTTCTAAATCGAGTAACGTTTCTATGGAAACGACAGGATTTTCTTTTGGGATACGACAATCTCATTTCCATTCCACTAATCCTTCTTTACTGCATCCCTCACTCCCACACATTGACGAATTCACACGGAAATTGCGTCTCAATGAAATACGAGTACTATGTGTTCTGAGACATTTCCTTCTAAATCGAGTAACGTTTCTATGGAAACGACAGGATTTTCTTTTGGGATACGACAATCTCATTTCCGATCCACTAATCCTTCTTTACTGGATCCCTCACTCAAACACATTGACTTATTCGCACGGAAATTGCGTCGCTATGAAATACGAGTACTATGTGTTCTAAGACATTTCCTTCTAAATCGAGTAACGTTTCTATGGAAACGACAGGATTTTCTTTTGGGATACGACAATCTCATTTCCGATCCACTAATCCTTCTTTACTGCATCCCTCACTCCCACACATTGACGAATTCACACGGAAATTGCGTCGCAATGAAATACGAGTACTATGTGTTCTAAGACATTTCCTTCTAAATCGAGTAACGTTTCTATGGAAACGACAGGATATTCTTTTGAGATACGACAATCACATTTCCGATCCACTAATCCTTCTTTACTGCATCTATCACTCCCACACATTGACGAATTCACACGGAAATTGCGTCGCAATGAAATACGAGTACTATGTGTTCTAAGACATTTCCTTCTAAATCGAGTAACGTTTCTATGGAAACGACAGGATATTCTTTTGAGTTACGACAATCACATTTCCGATCCACTAATCCTTCTTTACTGCATCTATCACTCGTACACATTGAAAAATTCACGCGGAAATTCCGTCGGTATGAACTACTATGGGTTCTATGACATTTCCTTCTAAATCGAGTAACGTTTCTATGGAGACGACAGGATTTTCTTTTGGGATACGACAATCACATTTCCGAACCACTAATCCTTCTTTACTGCATCCCTCACTCCCACACATTGAAAAATTCACACGGAAATTCCGTCGGTATGAACTACTATGGGTTCTATGACTTCTCCTTCTAAATCGAGTAACGTTTCTATGGAAACGACAGGATTTTCTTTTGGGATACGACAATCACATTTCCGATCCACTAATCCTTCTTTACTGCATCCCTCACTCCCACACATTGTCGAATTCACACGGAAATTGCGTCGCTATGAAATACTATGTGTTCTAAGACATTTCCTTGTTAATGGAGTAACGATTCTATGGAAACGACAGGATTTCCTTTTGGGATACGACAATCACATTTCCGATCCACTAATCCTTCTTTACTGCATCCCTCACTCCCACACATTGACGAGTTCACACGGAAATTGCGTCGCTATGAGATACTATAGGTTCTATGACTTCTCCTTCTAAATCGAGTAACGTTTCTATGGAAACGACAGGATTTTCTTTTGGGATACGACAATCTCATTTCCGATCCACTAATCCTACTTTACTGCATCCCTCACTCCCACACATTGACGAATTCACACGGAAATTGCGTCGCTATGAATTACTATGGGTTCTATGACTTCTCCTTCTAAATCAAGTAACGTTTCTATGGAAACGACAGGATTTTCTTTTGGGATACGACAATCTCATTTCCGATCCACTAATCCTTCTTTACTGCATCCCTCACTCCCACACATTGACGAATTCACACGGAAATTCCGTCGCTATGAAATACGAGTACTATGTGTTCTAAGACATTTCCTTCTAAATCGAGTAACGTTTCTATGGATACGACAGGATTTTCTTTTGGGATACGACAATGTCATTTGCGATCCACTAATCCTTCTTTACTGCATCTATCACTCCCACACATTGACCAATTCACACGGAAATTGCGTCGCTATGAAATACTATGTGTTCTAAGACATTTCCTTCTAAATCGAGTAACGTTTCTATGGAAACGACAGGATTTTCTTTTGGGATACGACAATCACATTTCCGATCCACTAATCCTTCTTTACTGGGTCCCTCACTCCCACACATTGACTTATTCACACGGAAATTGCGTCGCTATGAAATACAAGTACTATGTGTTCTAAGACATTTCCTTCTAAATCGAGTAACGTTTCTATGGAAACGACAGGATTTTCTTTTGGGATACGACAATCTCATTTCCGATCCACTAATCCTTCGTTACTGCATCCCTCACTCCCACACATTGTCGAATTCACACGGAAATTGCGTCGCTATGAAGTACTATGTGTTCTAAGACATTTCCTTGTAAATCGAGTAACGATTCTATGGAAACGACAGGATTACCTTTTGGGATACGACAATCACATTTCCGATCCACTAATCCTTCTTTACTGCATCCCTCACTCCCACACATTGACGAGTTCACACGGAAATTGCGTCGCTATGAGATACTATGGGTTCTATGACTTCTCCTTCTAAATCGAGTAACGTTTCTATGGAAACGACAGGATTTTCTTTTGGGATACGACAATCTCATTTCCGATCCACTAATCCTTCTTTACTGCATCCCTCACTCCCACACATTGACGAATTCACACGGAAATTGCGTCGCTATGAATTACTATGGGTTCTATGACTTCTCCTTCTAAATCAAGTAACGTTTCTATGGAAACGACAGGATTTTCTTTTGGGATACGACAATCTCATTTCCGATCCACTAATCCTTCTTTACTGCATCCCTCACTCCCACACATTGACGAATTCACACGGAAATTCCGTCGCTCTGAAATACGATTACTATGTGTTCTAAGACATTTCCTTCTAAATCGAGTAACGTTTCTACGGAAACGACAGGATTTTCTTTTGGGATACGACAATCTCATTTCCGATCCACTAATCCTTCTTTACTGGATCCCTCACTCCCACACATTGACGAATTCACACGGAAATAGCGTCGCTATGAAATACGAGTACTATGTGTTCTAAGACATTTCCTTCTAAATCGAGTAACGTTTCTATGGAAACGACAGGATTTTCTTTTGGGATACGACAATCTCATTTCCGATCCACTAATCCTTCTTTACTGCATCCCTCACTCCCACACATTGACGAATTCACACGGAAATTGCGTCGCAATGAAATACGAGTACTATGTGTTCTAAGACATTTCCTTCTAAATCGAGTAACGTTTCTATGGAAACGACAGGATATTCTTTTGAGATACGACAATCACATTTCCGATCCACTAATCCTTCTTTACTGCATCTATCACTCCCACACATTGACGAATTCACACGGAAATTGCGTCGCAATGAAATACGAGTACTATGTGTTCTAAGACATTTCCTTCTAAATCGAGTAACGTTTCTATGGAAACGACAGGATATTCTTTTGAGTTACGACAATCACATTTCCGATCCACTAATCCTTCTTTGCTGCATCTATCACTCCCACACATTGAAAAATTCACACGGAAATTCCGTCGGTATGAACTACTATGGGTTCTATGACATTTCCTTCTAAATCGAGTAACGTTTCTATGGAGACGACAGGATTTTCTTTTGGGATACGACAATCACATTTCCGAACCACTAATCCTTCTTTACTGCATCCCTCACTCCCACACATTGAAAAATTCACACGGAAATTCCGTCGGTATGAACTACTATGGGTTCTATGACTTCTCCTTCTAAATCGAGTAACGTTTCTATGGAAACGACAGGATTTTCTTTTGGGATACGACAATCACATTTCCGATCCACTAATCCTTCTTTACTGCATCCCTCACTCCCACACATTGTCGAATTCACACGGAAATTGCGTCGCTATGAAATACTATGTGTTCTAAGACATTTCCTTGTTAATGGAGTAACGATTCTATGGAAACGACAGGATTTCCTTTTGGGATACGACAATCACATTTCCGATCCACTAATCCTTCTTTACTGCATCCCTCACTCCCACACATTGACGAGTTCACACGGAAATTGCGTCGCTATGAGATACTATAGGTTCTATGACTTCTCCTTCAAAATCGAGTAACGTTTCTATGGAAACGACAGGATTTTCTTTTGGGATACGACAATCTCATTTCCGATCCACTAATCCTACTTTACTGCATCCCTCACTCCCACACATTGACGAATTCACACGGAAATTGCGTCGCTATGAATTACTATGGGTTCTATGACTTCTCCTTCTAAATCAAGTAACGTTTCTATGGAAACGACAGGATTTTCTTTTGGGATACGACAATCTCATTTCCGATCCACTAATCCTTCTTTACTGCATCCCTCACTCCCACACATTGACGAATTCACACGGAAATTCCGTCGCTATGAAATACGAGTACTATGTGTTCTAAGACATTTCCTTCTAAATCGAGTAACGTTTCTATGGATACGACAGGATTTTCTTTTGGGATACGACAATGTCATTTGCGATCCACTAATCCTTCTTTACTGCATCTATCACTCCCACACATTGACCAATTCACACGGAAATTGCGTCGCTATGAAATACTATGTGTTCTAAGACATTTCCTTCTAAATCGAGTAACGTTTCTATGGAAACGACAGGATTTTCTTTTGGGATACGACAATCACATTTCCGATCCACTAATCCTTCTTTACTGGGTCCCTCACTCCCACACATTGACTTATTCACACGGAAATTGCGTCGCTATGAAATACAAGTACTATGTGTTCTAAGACATTTCCTTCTAAATCGAGTAACGTTTCTATGGAAACGACAGGATTTTCTTTTGGGATACGACAATCTCATTTCCGATCCACTAATCCTTCGTTACTGCATCCCTCACTCCCACACATTGTCGAATTCACACGGAAATTGCGTCGCTATGAAGTACTATGTGTTCTAAGACATTTCCTTGTAAATCGAGTAACGATTCTATGGAAACGACAGGATTACCTTTTGGGATACGACAATCACATTTCCGATCCACTAATCCTTCTTTACTGCATCCCTCACTCCCACACATTGACGAGTTCACACGGAAATTGCGTCGCTATGAGATACTATGGGTTCTATGACTTCTCCTTCTAAATCGAGTAACGTTTCTATGGAAACGACAGGATTTTCTTTTGGGATACGACAATCTCATTTCCGATCCACTAATCCTTCTTTACTGCATCCCTCACTCCCACACATTGACGAATTCACACGGAAATTGCGTCGCTATGAATTACTATGGGTTCTATGACTTCTCCTTCTAAATCAAGTAACGTTTCTATGGAAACGACAGGATTTTCTTTTGGGATACGACAATCTCATTTCCGATCCACTAATCCTTCTTTACTGCATCCCTCACTCCCACACATTGACGAATTCACACGGAAATTCCGTCGCTCTGAAATACGATTACTATGTGTTCTAAGACATTTCCTTCTAAATCGAGTAACGTTTCTACGGAAACGACAGGATTTTCTTTTGGGATACGACAATCTCATTTCCGATCCACTAATCCTTCTTTACTGGATCCCTCACTCCCACACATTGACGAATTCACACGGAAATAGCGTCGCTATGAAATACGAGTACTATGTGTTCTAAGACATTTCCTTCTAAATCGAGTAACGTTTCTATGGATACGACAGGATTTTCTTTTGGGATACGACAATCTCATTTGCGATAAACTAATCCTTCTTTACTGCATCTATCACTCCCACACATTGACCAATTCACACGGAAATTGCGTCGCTATGAAATACTATGTGTTCTAAGACATTTCCTTCTAAATCGAGTAACGTTTCTATGGAAACGACAGGATTTTCTTTTGGGATACGACAATCACATTTCCGATCCACTAATCCTTCTTTACTGGATCCCTCACTCCCACACATTGACTTATTCACAAGGAAATTGCGTCGCTATGAAATACAAGTACTATGTGTTCTAAGACATTTCCTTCTAAATCGAGTAACGTTTCTATGGAAACGACAGGATTTTCTTTTGGGATACGACAATCTCATTTCCGATCCACTAATCCTTCGTTACTGCATCCCTCACTCCCACACATTGTCGAATTCACACGGAAATTGCGTCGCTGTGAAATACTATGTGTTCTAAGACATTTCCTTCTAAATCGAGTAACGTTTCTATGGAAACGACAGGATTTTCTTTTGGGATACGACAATCACATTTCCGATCCACTAATCCTTCTTTACTGCATCCCTCACTCCCACACATTGACGAATTCACACGGAAATTGCGTCGCTATGAATTACTATGGGTTCTATGACTTCTCGTTCTAAATCAAGTAACGTTTCTATGGAAACGGCAGGACTTTTTTTTGGGTTACGACAATCTCATTTCCGATCCACTATTTCTTCTTTACTGCATCCCTCACTCCCAAACATTGACGAATTCACACGGAAATTGCGTCGCTATGAAATACTATGTGTTCTAAGACATTTCCTTCTAAATCGAGTAACGTTTCTATGGAAACGACAGGATTTTCTTTTGGGATACGACAATCTCATTTACGATCCACTAATCCTTCATTACTGCATCCCTCACTCCCACACATTGACGAATTCACACGGAAATTGCGTCGCTATGAAATACTATGTGTTCTAAGACATTTCCTTCTAAATCGAGTAACGTTTCTATGGAAACGACAGGATTTTCTTTTGGGATACGACAATCACATTTCCGATCCACTAATCCTTCTTTACTGCATCCCCCACTCCCAAACATTGACGAATTCGCACGGAAATTGCGTCGCTATGAATTACTATGTGTTCTAAGACATTTCTTTCTAAATCGAGTAACGTTTCTATGGAAACGACAGGATTTTCTTTTGGGATACGACAATCACATTTCCGATCCACTAATCCTTCTTTACTGCATCCCTCACTCCCACACATTGGCGAATTCACACGGAAATTGCGTCGCCATGAAATACGAGTACTTTGTGTTCTAAGACATTTCCTTCTAAATCGAGTAACGTTTCTATGGAAACGACAGGATTTTCTTTTGGGATACGACAATCACATTTCCGATCCACTAATCCTTCTTTATTGCATCCCTCACTCCCAAACATCGACGAATTCACACGGAAATTGCGTCGCCATGAAATACGAGTACTTTGTGTTCTAAGACATTTCCTTCTAAATCGAGTAACGTTTCTGTGGAAACGACAGGATTTTCTTTTGGGATACGACAATCTCATTTCGGATCCGCTACTCCTTCTTTACTGCATCCCTCACTCCCAAACATTGACGAATTCACACGGAAATTCCGTCGCTATGAAATACGAGTACTATGTGTTCTAAGACATTTCCTTCTAAATCGAGTAACGTTTCTATGGAAACGACAGGATTTTCTTTTGGGATACGACAATCACATTTCCGATCCACTAATCCTTCTTTACTGCATCCCTCACTCCCAAACATTGACGAATTCACACGGAAATTGTGTCGCTATGAAATGCTATGTGTTCTAAGACATTTCTTTCTAAATCGCGTAACGTTTCTATGGAAACGACCGGATTTTCTTTTGGGATACGACAATCTCATTTCCGATCCACTAATCGTTCTTTACTGCATACCTCACTCCCACACATTGACGAATTCACACGGAAATTGCGTCGCTATGAAATACGAGTACTATGTGTTCTAAGACATTTCCTTCTAAATCGAGTAACGTTTCTATGGAAACGACAGGATTTTCTTTTGGGATACGACAATCACATTTCCGATCCACTAATCCTTCTTTACTGCATCCCTCACTCCCACACACTGACGAATTCACACGGAAATTGCGTCGCTATGAATTACTATGGGTTCTATGACTTCTCCTTCTAAATCAAGTAACGTTTCTATGGAAACGGCAGGACTTTTTTTTGGGTTACGACAATCTCATTTCCGATCCACTAATCCTTCTTTACTGCATCCCTCACTCCCAAACATTGACGAATTCACACGGAAATTGCGTCGCTATGAAGTACTATATGTTCTAAGACATTTCCTTCTAAATCGAGTAACGTTTCTATGGAAACGACAGGATTTTCTTTTGGGATACGACAATCTCATTTACGATCCACTAATCCTTCTTTACTGCATCCCTCACTTCCACACATTGACGAATTCACACGGAGATTGCGTCGCTATGAAATACTATGTGTTCTAAGACATTTCCTTCTAAATCGAGTAACGTTTCTATGGAAACGACAGGATTTTCTTTTGGGATACGACAATCACATTTCCGATCCACTAATCCTTCTTTACTGCATCCCCCACTCCTAAACATTGACGAATATACACGGAAATTGCGTCGCCATGAAATACGAGTACTATGTGTTCTAAGACATTTCCTTCTAAATCGAGTAACGTTTCTATGGAAACGACAGGATTTTCTTTGGGGATACGACAATCTCATTTCCGATCCACTAATCCTTCTTTACTGCATCCCTCACTCCCACACATTGACGAATTCACACGGAAATTCCGTCGCTATGAAGTACGAGTACTATGTGTTCTAAGACATTTCCTTCTAAATCGAGTAACGTTTCTATGGAAACGACAGGATTTTCTTTTGGGATACGACAATCTCATTTCCGATCCACTAATCCTTCTTTACTGCATCCCTCACTCCCACACATTGACGAGTTCACATGGAAATTGCGTCGCTATGAAACACTACGGGTTCTATGACTTCTCCTTTTAAATCGAGTAACGTTTCTATGGAAACGAGAGAATTTTCTTTTGGGATACGATAATCTCATTTCCGATCCACTAATCCTTCTTTATTGCATCCCTCACTCCCACTCATTGACGATTTAACAAGGAAATTGCGTCGCTATGAAATACTGTGTGTTCTAAGACATTTCCTTCTACATGGAGAAACGTTTCTATGGAAACGACAGGACTTTCTTTTGGGATACGACAATCTCATTTCCGATCCACTAACCCTTCTTTACTGCATCCCTTACTCCCACTCATTGACGAATTCACACGGAAATTAGGTCGCTATGAATTACTATGGGTTCTATGACTTCTCCTTCTAAATCGAGTAACGTTTCTATGGAAACGACAGGATTTTCTTTTGGGATACGACAATCTCATTTCCGATCCACTAATCCTTCTTTACTGCATGCCTCACTCCCACATATTGACGAATTCACACGGAAATTGCGTCGCTATGAAATACGAGTACTATGTCTTCTAAGGCATTTCCTTCTAAATCGAGTAACGTTTCTATATAAACGACAGGATTTTCCTATGGGATACAACAATCACATTTCCGATCCACTAATCCGTCTTTACTGCATCCCCCACTCCCAAACATTGACGAATTCACACGGAAATTGCGTCGCTATGAATTACTATGGGTTCTATGACTTCTCCTTCTAAATCGAGTAACGTTTCTATGGGAACGACAGGATTTTCTTTTGGGATACGACAATCTCACTTCCGATCCACTAATCCTTCTTTACTGCATGCCTCACTCCCACACATTGACGAATTCACACGGAAATTGCGTCGTTATGAAATACGAGTACTATGTGTTCTATGACATTTCCTTCTAAATCGAGTAACGTTTCTATGGAAACGACAGGATTTTCCTATGGGATACGACAATCACATTTCCGATCCACTAATCCTTCTTTACTGCATCCCCCACTCCCAAATATTGACGAATTCACACGGAAATTGCGTCGCTATGAATTACTATGGGTTCTATGACTTCTCCTTCTAAATCGAGTAACGTTTCTATGGAAACGACAGGATTTTCTTTTGGGATACGACAATCTCATTTCCGATCCAGTAATCCTTCTTTACTGCATGCCTCACTCCCACACATTGTCGAATTCACACGGAAATTGCGTCGCTATGAAATACGAGTACTATGTGTTCTAAGGCATTTCCTTCTAAATCGAGTAACGTTTCTATGGAAACGACATAATTTTCTTTTGGGATACGACAATCTCATTTCCGATCCACTAATCCTTCTTTACTGCATCCCTCACTCCCACTCATTGACGAATTCACACGGAAATTGCGTCGCTATGAAATACTATGTGTTCTAAGACATTTCCTTCTAAATCGAGCAACGTTTCTGTGGAAACGACAGGATTTTCTTTTGGGATACGACAATCTCATTTCCGATCCACTAATCCTTCTTTACTGCATCCCTCACTCCCACACATTGACGAATTCACACGGAAACTGCGTCGCAATGAAATATGAGTACTATGCGTTCTAAGACATTTCCTTCTAAATCGAGTAACGTTTCTATGGAAACGACAGGATTTTCTTTTTGGATACGACAATCACATTTCCGATCCACTAATCCTTCTCTACTGGATCCCTCACTCCCACACATTGACTTATTCTCACGGAAATTGCGTCGCAATAAAATACGAGTACTATGTGTTCTAAGACATTTCCTTGTAAATCGAGTAACGTTTCTATGGAAACGACAGGATTTTCTTTTGGGATATGACAATCTCATATCCGATCCACTAATCCTTCTTTACTGGATCCCTCACTCCCACACATTGACTTATTCACACGGAAATTGCGTCGCTATGAAATACGAGTACCATGTATTCTAAGACATTTCCTTCTAAACCGAGTAACGTTTGTATGGAAACGACAGGATTTTCTTTTGGGATACGACAATCTCATTTCCGATCCACTAATCCATCTTTACTGCATCCCTCACTCCCACACATTGACTTATTCACACGGAAATTGCGTCGCTATGAAATACGAGTACTATGTGTTCTAAGACATTTCCTTCTAAATCGAGTAACGTTTCTATGGAAACGACAGGATTTTCTTTTGGGATACGACAATCTCATTTCCGATCCACTAATCCTTCTTTACTGGATCCCTCACTCCCACACATTGACTTATTCACACGGAAATTGCGTCGCTATGAAATACGAGTACTATGTGTTCTAAGACATTTCCTTCTAAATCGAGTAACGTTTCTATGGGACGGCAGGATTTTCTTTTGGGATACGACAATCTCATTTCCGATCCACTAATCCTTCTTTACTGCATCCCTCACTCCCACACATTGAAGAATTCACACGGAAATTGCGTCGCTGTGAGATACGAGTACTATGTGTTCTAAGACACTACCTTGTAAATCGAGTAACGTTTCTATGGAAACGACAGGATTTTCTTTTGGGATACGACAATCACATTTCCGATCCACTAATCCTTCTTTACTGCATCCCTCACTCCCACACATTGAAGAAATCACACGGAAATTGCGTCGCTGTGAAATACGAGTACTATGTGTTCTAAGACATTTCCTTCTAAATCGAGTAACGTTTCTATGGAAACGACAGGATTTTCTTTTGGGATACGACAATCACATTTCCGATCCACTAATCCTTCTTTACTGTATCCCTCACTCCCATACATTGTAGAATTCACACGGAAATTGCGTCGCTGTGAAATACGAGTACTATGTGTTCTAAGACATTTCCTTCTAAATCGAGTAACGTTTCTATGGAAGCGACAGGATTTTCTTTTGGGATACGACAATCACATTTCCGATCCACTAATCCTTCTTTACTGCATCCCTCACTCCCACACATTGAAGAATTCACACGGAAATTGCGTCGCTGTGAAATACGAGTACTATCTGTTCTAAGACATTTCCTTCTAAATCGAGTAACGTTTCTATGGAAACGACAGGATTTTCTTTTGGGATACGACAATCACATTTCCGATCCACTAAACCTTCTTTACTGCATCCCTCACTCCCAAACATTGGCGAATTCACATGGAAATTGCGTCGCTGTGAAATACGAGTACTATGTGTTCTAAGACATTTCCATCTAAATCGAGTAACGTTTCTATGGAAACGACAGGATTTTCTTTTGGGATACGACAATCACATTTCCGATCCACTAATCCTTCTTTACTGCATCCCTCACTCCCAAACATTGACGAATTCACACGGAAATTGCGTCGCTGTGAAATACGAGTACTATGTGTTCTAAGACATTTCCTTCTAAATCGAGTAACGTTTCTATGGAAACGACAGGATTTTCTTTTGGGATACGACAATCACATTTCCGATCCACTAATCCTTCTTTACTGCATCCCTCACTCCCACACATTGAAGAATTCACACGGAAATTGCGTCGCTGTGAAATACGAGTACTATGTGTTCTAAGTCATTTCCTTCTAAATCGAGTAACGTTTCTATGGAAACGACAGGATTTTCTTTTGTTATACGACAATCACATTTCCGATCCACTAATCCTTCTTTACTGCATCCCTCACTCCCACACATTGAAGAATTCACACGGAAATTGCGTCGCTGTGAAATACGAGTACTATGTGTTCTAAGACATTTCCTTCTAAATCGAGTAACGTTTCTATGGAAACGACAGGATTTTCTTTTGGGATACGACAATCACATTTCCGATCCACTAATCCTTCTTTACTGCATCCCTCACTCTCACACATTGAAGAATTCACACGGAAATTGCGTCGCTGTGAAATACGAGTACTATGTGTTCTAAGACATTTCCTTCTAAATCGAGTAACGTTTCTATGGAAACGACAGGATTTTCTTTTGGGATACGACAATCACATTTCCGATCCACTAATCCTTCTATACTGCATCCCTCACTCCCATACATTGTAGAATTCACACGGAAATTGCGTCGCTGTGAAATACGAGTACTATGTGTTCTAAGACATTTCCTTCTAAATCGAGTAACGTTTCTATGGAAACGACAGGATTTTCTTTTGGGATACGACAATCACATTTCCGATCCACTAATCCTTCTTTACTGCATCCCTCACTCCCACACATTGAAGAATTCACACGGAAATTGCGTCGCTGTGAAATACGAGTACTATCTGTTCTAAAACATTTCCATCTAAATCGAGTAACGTTTCTATGGAAACGACAGGATTTTCTTTTGGGATACGACAATCACATTTCCGATCCACTAAACCTTCTTTACTGCATCCCTCACTCCCAAACATTGGCGAATACATATGGAAATTGCGTCGCTGTGAAATACGAGTACTATGTGTTCTAAGACATTTCCATCTAAATCGAGTAACGTTTCTATGGAAACGACAGGATTTTCTTTTGGGATACGACAATCACATTTCCGATCCACTAATCCTTCTTTACTGCATCCCTCACTCCCAAACATTGACGAATTCACACGGAAATTGCGTCGCTGTGAAATACGAGTACTATGTGTTCTAAGACATTTCCTTCTAAATCGAGTAACGTTTCTATGGAAACGACAGGATTTTCTTTTGGGATACGACAATCACATTTATGATCCACTAATCCTTCTTTACTGCATCCCTCACTCCCACACATTGAAGAATTCACACGGAAATTCCGTCGCTCTGAAATACGAGTACTATGTGTTCTAAGACATTTCCTTCTAAATCGAGTAACGTTTCTATGGAAACGACAGGATTTTCTTTTGGGATACGACAATCACATTTACGATCCACTAATCCTTCTTTACTGCATCCCTCACTCCCACACATTGAAGAATTCACACGGAAATTGCGTCGCTGTGAAATACGAGTACTATGTGTTCTAAGACATTTCCTTCTAAATCGAGTGACGTTTCTATGGAAGCGACAGGATTTTCTTTTGGGATACGACAATCACATTTCCGATCCACTAATCCTTCTTTACTGCATCCCTCACTCCCACACATTGAAGAATTCACACGGAAATTGCGTCGCTGTGAAATACGAGTACTATCTGTTCTAAGACATTTCCTTCTAAATCGAGTAACGTTTCTATGGAAACGACAGGATTTTCTTTTGGGATACGACAATCACATTTCCGATCCACTAAACCTTCTTTACTGCATCCCTCACTCCCAAACATTGGCGAATTCACATGGAAATTGCGTCGCTGTGAAATTCGAGTACTATGTGTTCTAAGACATTTCCATCTAAATCGAGTAACGTTTCTATGGAAACGACAGGATTTTCTTTTGGGATACGACAATCACATTTCCGATCCACTAATCCTTCTTTACTGCATCCCTCACTCCCAAACATTGACGAATTCACACGGAAATTGCGTCGCTGTGAAATACGAGTACTATGTGTTCTAAGACATTTCCTTCTAAATCGAGTAACGTTTCTATGGAAACGACAGGATTTTCTTTTGGGATACGACAATCACATTTCCGATCCACTAATCCTTCTTTACTGCATCCCTCACTCCCACACATTGAAGAATTCACACGGAAATTGCGTCGCTGTGAAATACGAGTACTATGTGTTCTAAGACATTTCCTTCTAAATCGAGTAACGTTTCTATGGAAACGACAGGATTTTCTTTTGTTATACGACAATCACATTTCCGATCCACTAATCCTTCTTTACTGCATCCCTCACTCCCACACATTGAAGAATTCACACGGAAATTGCGTCGCTGTGAAATACGAGTACTATGTGTTCTAAGACATTTCCTTCTAAATCGAGTAACGTTTCTATGGAAACGACAGGATTTTCTTTTGGGATACGACAATCACATTTCCGATCCACTAATCCTTCTTTACTGCATCCCTCACTCTCACACATTGAAGAATTCACACGGAAATTGCGTCGCTGTGAAATACGAGTACTATGTGTTCTAAGACATTTCCTTCTAAATCGAGTAACGTTTCTATGGAAACGACAGGATTTTCTTTTGGGATACGACAATCACATTTCCGATCCACTAATCCTTCTATACTGCATCCCTCACTCCCATACATTGTAGAATTCACACGGAAATTGCGTCGCTGTGAAATACGAGTACTATGTGTTCTAAGACATTTCCTTCTAAATCGAGTAACGTTTCTATGGAAACGACAGGATTTTCTTTTGGGATACGACAATCACATTTCCGATCCACTAATCCTTCTTTACTGCATCCCTCACTCCCACACATTGAAGAATTCACACGGAAATTGCGTCGCTGTGAAATACGAGTACTATCTGTTCTAAAACATTTCCATCTAAATCGAGTAACGTTTCTATGGAAACGACAGGATTTTCTTTTGGGATACGACAATCACATTTCCGATCCACTAAACCTTCTTTACTGCATCCCTCACTCCCAAACATTGGCGAATACATATGGAAATTGCGTCGCTGTGAAATACGAGTACTATGTGTTCTAAGACATTTCCATCTAAATCGAGTAACGTTTCTATGGAAACGACAGGATTTTCTTTTGGGATACGACAATCACATTTCCGATCCACTAATCCATCTTTACTGCATCCCTCACTCCCAAACATTGACGAATTCACACGGAAATTGCGTCGCTGTGAAATACGAGTACTATGTGTTCTAAGACATTTCCTTCTAAATCGAGTAACGTTTCTATGGAAACGACAGGATTTTCTTTTGGGATACGACAATCACATTTATGATCCACTAATCCTTCTTTACTGCATCCCTCACTCCCACACATTGAAGAATTCACACGGAAATTCCGTCGCTCTGAAATACGAGTACTATGTGTTCTAAGACATTTCCTTCTAAATCGAGTAACGTTTCTATGGAAACGACAGGATTTTCTTTTGGGATGCGACAATCACATTTACGATCCACTAATCCTTCTTTACTGCATACCTCACTCCCACACATTGAAGAATTCACACGGAAATTGCGTCGCTGTGAAATACGAGTACTATGTGTTCTAAGACATTTCCTTGTAAATCGAGTAACGTTTCTATGGAAACGACAGGATTTTCTTTTGTTATACGACAATCACATTTCCGATCCACTAATCCTTCTTTACTGCATCCCTCACTCCCACACATTGAAGAATTCACACGGAAATTGCGTCGCTGTGAAATACGAGTACTATGTGTTCTAAGACATTTCCTTCTAAATCGAGTAACGTTTCTATGGAAACGACAGGATTTTCTTTTGGGATACGACAATCACATTTCCGATCCACTAATCCTTCTTTACTGCATCCCTCACTCCCACACATTGAAGAATTCACACGGAAATTGCGTCGCTGTGAAATACGAGTACTATGTGTTCTAAGACATTTCCTTCTAAATCGAGTAACGTTTCTATGGAAACGACAGGATTTTCTTTTGGGATACGACAATCACATTTCCGATCCACTAATCCTTCTATACTGCATCCCTCACTCCCAAACTTTAAAGAATTCACACGGAAATTGCGTCGCTGTGAAATACGAGTACTATGTGTTCTAAGACATTTCCTTCTAAATCGAGTAACGTTTCTATGGAAATGACAGGATTTTCTTTTGGGATACGACAATCACATTTCCGATCCACTAAACCTTCTTTACTGCATCCCTCACTCCCAAACATTGGCGAATTCACACGGAAATTGCGTCGCTGTGAAATACGAGTACTATGTGTTCTAAGACATTTCCATCTAAATCGAGTAACGTTTCTATGGAAACGACAGGATTTTCTTTTGGGATACGACAATCACATTTCCGATCCACTAATCCTTCTTTACTGCATCCCTCACTCCCAAACATTGACGAATTCACACGGAAATTGCGTCGCTGTAAAATACAAGTACTATGTGTTCTAAGACATTTCCTTCTAAATCGAGTAACGTTTCTATGGAAACGACAGGATTTTCTTTTGGGATACGACAATCACATTTCCGATCCACTAATCCTTCTTTACTGCATCCCTCACTCCCACACATTGAAGAATTCACACGGAAATTCCGTCGCTCTGAAATACGAGTACTATGTGTTCTAAGACATTTCCTTCTAAATCGAGTAACGTTTCTATGGAAACGACAGGATTTTCTTTTGGGATACGACAATCACATTTCCGATCCACTAATCCTTCTTTACTGCATCCCTCACTCCCACACATTGAAGAATTCAAGAGGAAATTGCGTCGCTGTGAAATACGAGTACTATGTGTTCTAAGACATTTCCTTCTAAATCGAGTAACGTTTCTATGGAAACGACAGGATTTTCTTTTGGGATACGACAATCACATTTCCGATCCACTAATCCTTCTTTACTGCATCCCTCACTCCCACACATTGAAGAATTCACACGGAAATTGCGTCGCTGTGAAATACGAGTACTATGTGTTCTAAGACATTTCCTTGTAAATCGAGTAACGTTTCTATGGAAACGACAGGATTTTCTTTTGGGATACGACAATCTCATTTCCGATCCACTAATCCTTCTTTACTGCATCCCTCACTCCCAAACTTTGAAGAATTCACACGGAAATTGCGTCGCTGTGAAATACGAGTACTATGTGTTCTAAGACATTTCCATCTAAATCGAGTAACGTTTCTATGGAAACGACAGGATTTTCTTTTGGGATACGACAATCACATTTCCGATCCACTAATCCTTCTTTACTGCATCCCTCACTCCCACACATTGAAGAATTCACACGGAAATTGCGTCGCTGTGAAATACGAGTACTATGTGTTCTAAGACATTTCCTTCTAAATCGAGTAACGTTTCTATGGAAACGACAGGATTTTCTTTTGTTATACGACAATCACATTTCCGATCCACTAATCCTTCTTTACTGCATCCCTCACTCCCACACATTGAAGAATTCACACGGAAATTGCGTCGCTGTGAAATACGAGTACTATGTGTTCTAAAACATTTCCTACTAAATCGAGTAACGTTTCTATGGAAACGACAGGATTTTCTTTTGGGATACGACAATCACATTTCCGATCCACTAATCCTTCTTTACTGCATCCCTCACTCCCACACATTGAAGAATTCACACGGAAATTGCGTCGCTGTGAAATACGAGTACTATGTGTTCTAAGACATTTCCTTCTAAATCGAGTAACGTTTCTATGGAAACGACAGGATTTTCTTTTGGGATGCGACAATCTCATTTCCGATCCACTAATCCTTCTTTATTGCATCCCTCACTCCCAAACATTGACAAATTTACACGGAAATTGCGTCGCTGTGAAATACGAGTACTATGTGTTCTAAGACATTTCCTTCTAAATCGAGTAACGTTTCTATGGAAACGACAGGATTTTCTTTTGGGATACGACAATCTCATTTCCGTTCCACTAATCCTTCTTTACTGCATCCCCGACTCCCAAACATTGACGAATTCACACGGAAATTCCGTCGCTGTGAAATACGAGTACTACGTGTTCTAAGACATTTCCTTCTAAATCGAGTAACGTTTCTATGGAAACGACAGGATTTTCTTTTGGGATACGACAATCTCATTTGCGATCAACTAATCCTTTTTTACTGCATCTATCACTCCCACACATTGACCAATTCACACGGAAATTGCGTCGCTATGAAATACTATGTGTTCTAAGACATTTCCTTCTAAATCGAGTAACGTTTCTATGGAAACGACAGGATTTTCTTTTGGGATACGACAATCACATTTCCGATCCACTAATCCTTCTTTACTGGATCCCTCACTCCCACACATTGACTTATTCACACGGAAATTGCGTCGCTATGAAATACAAGTACTATGTGTTCTAAGACATATCCTTCTAAATCGAGTAACGTTTCTATGGAAACGACAGGATTTTCTTTTGGGATACGACAATCTCATTTCCGATCCACTAATCCTTCGTTACTGTATCCCTCACTCCCACACATTGTCGAATTCACACGGAAATTGCGTCGCTATGAAATACTATGTGTTCTAAGACATTTCCTTCCAAATCGAGTAACGTTTCTATGGAAACGACAGGATTTTCTTTTGGGATACGACAATCACATTTCCGATCCACTAATCCTTCTTTACTGCATCCCTCACTCCCACACATTGACGAATTCACACGGAAATTGCGTCGCTATGAATTACTATGGGTTCTATGACTTCTCGTTCTAAATCAAGTAACGTTTCTATGGAAACGGCAGGACTTTTTTTTGTGTTACGACAATCTCATTTCCGATCCACTATTTCTTCTTTACTGCATCCCTCACTCCCAAACATTGACGAATTCACACGGAAATTGCGTCGCTATGAAATACTATGTGTTCTAAGACATTTCCTTCTAAATCGAGTAACGTTTCTATGGAAACGACAGGATTTTCTTTTGGGATACGACAATCTCATTTACGATCCACTAATCCTTCTTTACTGCATCCCTCACTCCCACACATTGACGAATTCACACGGAAATTGCGTCGCTATGAAATACTATGTGTTCTAAGACATTTCCTTCTAAATCGAGTAACGTTTCTATGGAAACGACAGGATTTTCTTTTGGGATACGACAATCACGTTTCCGATCCACTAATCCTTCTTTACTGCATCCCCCACTCCCAAACATTGACGAATTCACACGGAAATTGCGTCGCTATGAATTACTATGTGTTCTAAGACATTTCTTTCTAAATCGAGTAACGTTTCTATGGAAACGACAGGATTTTCTTTTGGGATACGACAATCACATTTCCGATCCACTAATCCTTCTTTACTGCATCCCTCACTCCCACACATTGACGAATTCACACGGAAATTGCGTCGCCATGAAATACGAGTACTTTGTGTTCTAAGACATTTCCTTCTAAATCGAGTAACGTTTCTATGGAAACGACAGGATTTTCTTTTGGGATACGACAATCACATTTCCGGTCCACTAATCCTTCTTTATTGCATCCCTCACTCCCAAACATCGACGAATTCACACGGAAATTGCGTCGCCATGAAATACGAGTACTTTGTGTTCTAAGACATTTCCTTCTAAATCGAGTAACGTTTCTGTGGAAACGACAGGATTTTCTTTTGGGATACGACAATCTCATTTCCGATCCACTACTCCTTCTTTACTGCATCCCTCACTCCCAAACATTGACGAATTCACACGGAAATTCCGTCGCTATGAAATACGAGTACTGTGTGTTCTAAGACATTTCCTTCTAAATCGAGTAACGTTTCTATGGAAACGACAGGATTTTCTTTTGGGATACGACAATCACATTTCCGATCCACTAATCCTTCTTTACTGCATCCCTCACTCCCAAACATTGACGAATTCACAAGGAAATTGTGTCGCTATGAAATGCTATGTGTTCTAAGACATTTCTTTCTAAATCGCGTAACGTTTCTATGGAAACGACCGGATTTTCTTTTGGGATACGACAATCTCATTTCCGATCCACTAATCGTTCTTTACTGCATACCTCACTCCCACACATTGACGAATTCACACGGAAATTGCGTCGCTATGAAATACGAGTACTATGTGTTCTAAGACATTTCCTTCTAAATCGAGTAACGTTTCTATGGAAACGACAGGATTTTCTTTTGGGATACGACAATCACATTTCCGATCCACTAATCCTTCTTTACTGCATCCCTCACTCCCACACACTGACGAATTCACACGGAAATTGCGTCGCTATGAATTACTATGGGTTCTATGACTTCTCCTTCTAAATCAAGTAGCGTTTCTATGGAAACGGCAGGACTTTTTTTTGGGTTACGACAATCTCATTTCCGATCCACCAATCCTTTTTTACTGCATCCCTCACTCCCAAACATTGACGAATTCACACGGAAATTGCGTCGCTATGAAATACTATGTGTTCTAAGACATTTCCTTATAAATCGAGTAACGTTTCTATGGAAACGACAGGATTTTCTTTGGGGATACGACAATCTCATTTCCGATCCACTAATCCTTCTTTACTGCATCCCTCACTCCCACACATTGACGAATTCACACGGAAATTGCGTCGCTATGAAATGCTATGTGTTCTAAGACATTTCCTTCTAAATCGAGTAACGTTTGTATGGAAACGACAGGATTTTCTTTTGGGATACGACAATCACATTTCCGATCCACTAATCCTTCTTTACTGCATCCCCCACTCCTAAACATTGACGAATATACACGGAAATTGCGTCGCTGTGAAATGCGAGTCCTATGTGTTCTAAGACATTTCCTTCTAAATCGAGTAACGTTTCTATGGAAACGACAGGATTTTCTTTTGGGATACGACAATCACATTTACGATCCACTAATCCTTCTTTACTGCATCCCCCACTCCTAAACATTGACGAATATACACGGAAATTGCGTCGCTGTGAAATGCGAGTCCTATGTGTTCTAAGACATTTCCTTCTAAATCGAGTAACGTTTCTATGGAAACGACAGGATTTTCTTTTGGGATACGACAATCACATTTCCGGTCCACTAATCCTTCTTTATTGCATCCCTCACTCCCAAACATCGACGAATTCACACGGAAATTGCGTCGCCATGAAATACGAGTACTTTGTGTTCTAAGACATTTCCTTCTAAATCGAGTAACGTTTCTGTGGAAACGACAGGATTTTCTTTAGGGATATGACAATCACATTTCCGGTCCACTAATCCTTCTTTATTGCATCCCTCACTCCCAAACATCGACGAATTCACACGGAAATTGCGTCGCCATGAAATACGAGTACTTTGTGTTCTAAGACATTTCCTTCTAAATCGAGTAACGTTTCTGTGGAAACGACAGGATTTTCTTTTGGGATACGACAATCTCATTTCCGATCCACTACTCCTTCTTTACTGCATCCCTCACTCCCAAACATAGACGAATTCACACGGAAATTCCGTCGCTATGAAATACGAGTACTGTGTGTTCTAAGACATTTCCTTCTAAGTCGAGTAACGTTTCTATGGAAACGATAGGATTTTCTTTTGGGATACAACAATCACATTTCCGATCCACTAATCCTTCTTTACTGCATCCCTCACTCCCAAACATTGACGAATTCACACGGAAATTGTGTCGCTATGAAATGCTATGTGTTCTAAGACATTTCTTTCTAAATCGCGTAACGTTTCTATGGAAACGACCGGATTTTCTTTTGGGATACGACAATCTCATTTCCGATCCACTAATCGTTCTTTACTGCATACCTCACTCCCACACATTGACGAATTCACACGGAAATTGCGTCGCTATGAAATGCTATGTGTTCTAAGACATTTCCTTCTAAATCGAGTAACGTTTCTATGGAAACGACAGGATTTTCTTTTGGGATACGACAATCACATTTCCGATCCACTAATCCTTCTTTACTGCATCCCCCACTCCTAAACATTGACGAATATACACGGAAATTGCGTCGCTGTGAAATGCGAGTCCTATGTGTTCTAAGACATTTCCTTCTAAATCGAGTAACGTTTCTATGGAAACGACAGGATTTTCTTTTGGGATACGACAATCACATTTCCGGTCCACTAATCCTTCTTTATTGCATCCCTCACTCCCAAACATCGACGAATTCACACGGAAATTGCGTCGCCATGAAATACGAGTACTTTGTGTTCTAAGACATTTCCTTCTAAATCGAGTAACGTTTCTGTGGAAACGACAGGATTTTCTTTTGGGATACGACAATCACATTTCCGGTCCACTAATCCTTCTTTATTGCATCCCTCACTCCCAAACATCGACGAATTCACACGGAAATTGCGTCGCCATGAAATACGAGTACTTTGTGTTCTAAGACATTTCCTTCTAAATCGAGTAACGTTTCTGTGGAAACGACAGGATTTTCTTTTGGGATACGACAATCTCATTTCCGATCCACTACTCCTTCTTTACTGCATCCCTCACTCCCAAACATTGACGAATTCACACGGAAATTCCGTCGCTATGAAATACGAGTACTGTGTGTTCTAAGACATTTCCTTCTAAATCGAGTAACGTTTCTATGGAAACGACAGGATTTTCTTTTGGGATACGACAATCACATTTCCGATCCACTAATCCTTCTTTACTGCATCCCTCACTCCCAAACATTGACGAATTCACACGGAAATTGTGTCGCTATGAAATGCTATGTGTTCTAAGACATTTCCTTCTAAATCGAGTAACGTTTCTATGGAAACGACAGGATTTTCTTTTGGGATACGACAATCACATTTCCGATCCACTAATCCTTCTTTACTGCATCCCCCACTCCTAAACACTGACGAATATACACGGAAATTGCGTCGCTGTGAATTGCGAGTCCTATGTGTTCTAAGACATTTCCTTCTAAATCGAGTAACGTTTCTATGGAAACGACAGGATTTTCTTTTGGGATACGACAATCACATTTCCGGTCCACTAATCCTTCTTTATTGCATCCCTCACTCCCAAACATCGACGAATTCACACGGAAATTGCGTCGCCATGAAATACGAGTACTTTGTGTTCTAGGACATTTCCTTCTAAATCGAGTAACGTTTCTGTGGAAACGACAGGATTTTCTTTTGGGATACGACAATCACATTTCCGGTCCACTAATCCTTCTTTATTGCATCCCTCACTCCCAAACATCGACGAATTCACACGGAAATTGCGTCGCCATGAAATACGAGTACTTTGTGTTCTAAGACATTTCCTTCTAAATCGAGTAACGTTTCTGTGGAAACGACAGGATTTTCTTTTGGGATACGACAATCACATTTCCGGTCCACTAATCCTTCTTTATTGCATCCCTCACTCCCAAACATCGACGAATTCACACGGAAATTGCGTCGCCATGAAATACGAGTACTTTGTGTTCTAAGACATTTCCTTCTAAATCGAGTAACGTTTCTGTGGAAACGACAGGATTTTCTTTTGGGATACGACAATCTCATTTCCGATCCACTACTCCTTCTTTACTGCATCCCTCACTCCCAAACATTGACGAATTCACACGGAAATTCCGTCGCTATGAAATACGAGTACTGTGTGTTCTAAGACATTTCCTTCTAAATCGAGTAACGTTTCTATGGAAACGACAGGATTTTCTTTTGGGATACGACAATCGCATTTCCGATCCACTAATCCTTCTTTACTGCATCCCTCACTCCCAAACATTGACGAATTCACACGGAAATTGTGTCGCTATGAAATGCTATGTGTTCTAAGACATTTCTTTCTAAATCGCGTAACGTTTCTATGGAAACGACCGGATTTTCTTTTGGGATACGACAATCTCATTTCCGATCCACTAATCGTTCTTTACTGCATACCTCACTCCCACACATTGACGAATTCACACGGAAATTCCGTCGCTATGAAATACGAGTACTATGTGTTCTAAGACATTTCCTTCTAAATCGAGTAACGTTTCTATGGAAACGACAGGATTTTCTTTTGGGATACGACGATCTCATTTACGATCCACTAATCCTTCTTTACAGCATCCCTCACTCCCACACATTGACGAATTCACACGGAAATTGCGTCGCTATGAAATGCTATGTGTTCTAAGACATTTCCTTCTAAATCGAGTAACGTTTCTATGGAAACGACAGGATTTTCTTTTGGGATACGACAATCACATTTCCGGTCCACTAATCCTTCTTTATTGCATCCCTCACTCCCAAACATCGACGAATTCACACGGAAATTGCGTCGCCATGAAATACGAGTACTTTGTGTTCTAAGACATTTCCTTCTAAATCGAGTAACGTTTCTATGGAAACGACAGGATTTTCTTTTGGGATACGACAATCACATTTCCGGTCCACTAATCCTTCTTTATTGCATCCCTCACTCCCAAACATCGACGAATTCACACGGAAATTGCGTCGCCATGAAATACGAGTACTTTGTGTTCTAAGACATTTCCTTCTAAATCGAGTAACGTTTCTGTGGAAACGACAGGATTTTCTTTTGGGATACGACAATCTCATTTCCGATCCACTACTCCTTCTTTACTGCATCCCTCACTCCCAAACATTGACGAATTCACACGGAAATTGCGTCGCTATGAATTACTATGGGTTCTATGACTTCTCCTTCTAAATCAAGTAACGTTTGTATGGAAACGGCAGGATTTTCTTTTGGGATACGACAATCACATTTCCGATCCACTAATCCTTCTTTACTGCATCCCTCACTCCCACACACTGACGAATTCACACGGAAATTGCGTCGCTATGAATTACTATGGGTTCTATGACTTCTCCTTCTAAATCAAGTAACGTTTCTATGGAAACGGCAGGACTTTTTTTTGGGTTACGACAATCTCATTTCCGATCCACCAATCCTTTTTTACTGCATCCCTCACTCCCAAACATTGACGAATTCACACGGAAATTGCGTCGCTATGAAATACTATGTGTTCTAAGACATTTCCTTCTAAATCGAGTAACGTTTCTATAGAAACGACAGGATTTTCTTTTGGGATACGACAATCTCATTTACGATCCACTAATCCTTCTTTACTGCATCCCTCACTCCCACACATTGACGAATTCACACGGAAATTGCGTCGCTATGAAATACTATGTGTTCTAAGACATTTCCTTCTAAATCGAGTAACGTTTCTATGGAAACGACAGGATTTTCTTTTGGGATACGACAATCACATTTCCGATCCACTAATCCTTCTTTACTGCATCCCCCACTCCTAAACATTGACGAATATACACGGAAATTCCGTCGCTATGAAATACGAGTACTATGTGTTCTAAGACATTTCCTTATAAATCGAGTAACGTTTCTATGGAAACGACAGGATTTTCTTTTGGGATACGACAATCTCATTTACGATCCACTAATCCTTCTTTACTGCATCCCTCACTCCCACACATTGACGAATTCACACGGAAATTGCGTCGCTATGAAACACCATGGGTTCTATGACTTCTCCTTTTAAATCGAGTAACGTTTCTATGGAAACGAGAGAATTTTCTTTTGGGATACGATAATCTCATTTGCGATCCACTAATCCTTCTTTACTGCATCCCTCACTCCCACTCATTGACGATTTAACAAGGAAATTGCGTCGCTATGAAATACTGTGTGTTCTAAGACATTTCCTTCTACATCGAGAAACGTTTCTATGGAAACGACAGGACTTTCTTTTGGGATACGACAATCTCTTTTCCGATCCACTAACCCTTCTTTACTGCATCCCTTACTCCCACTCATTGACGAATTCACACGGAAATTAGGTCGCTATGAATTACTATGGGTTCTATGACTTCTCCTTCTAAATCGAGTAACGTTTCTATGGAAACGACAGGATTTTCTTTTGGGATACGACAATCTCATTTCCGATCCACTAATCCTTCTTTACTGCATGCCTCACTCCCACATATTGACGAATTCACACGGAAATTGCGTCGCTATGAAATACGAGTACTACGTCTTCTAAGGCATTTCCTTCTAAATCGGGTAACGTTTCTATATAAACGACAGGATTTTCCTATGGGATACAACAATCACATTTCCGATCCACTAATCCGTCTTTACTGCATCCCCCTCTCCCAAACATTGACGAATTCACACGGAAATTCCGTCGCTATGAAATACGAGTACTATGTGTTCTAAGACATTTCCTTCTAAATCGAGTAACGTTTCTATGGAAACGACAGGATTTTCTTTTGGGATACGACAATCACATTTCCGATCCACTAATCCTTCTTTACTGCATCCCTCACTCCCAAACATTGACGAATTCACACGGAAATTGTGTCGCTATGAAATGCTATGTGTTATAAGACATTTCTTTCTAAATCGCGTAACGTTTCTATGGAAACGACCGGATTTTCTTTTGGGATACGACAATCTCATTTCCGATCCACTAATCGTTCTTTACTGCATACCTCACACCCACACATTGACGAATTCACACGGAAATTGCGTCGCTATGAAATACGAGTACTATGTGTTCTAAGACATTTCCTTCTAAATCGAGTAACGTTTCTATGGAAACGACAGGATTTTCTTTTGGGATACGACAATCACATTTCCGATCCACTAATCCTTCTTTACTGCATCCCTCACTCCCACACACTGACGAATTCACACGGAAATTGCGTCGCTATGAATTACTATGGGTTCTATGACTTCTCCTTCTAAATCAAGTAACGTTTCTATGGAAACGGCAGGACTTTTTTTTGGGTTACGACAATCTCATTTCCGATCCACTAATCCTTCTTTACTGCATCCCTCACTCCCAAACATTGACGAATTCACACGGAAATTGCGTCGCTATGAAATACTATGTGTTCTAAGACATTTCCTTCTAAATCGAGTAACGTTTCTATGGAAACGACAGGATTTTCTTTTGGGATACGACAATCTCATTTCCGATCCACTAATCCTTCTTTACTGCATCCCTCACTCCCACACATTGACGAATTCACACGGAAATTGCGTCGCTATGAAATACTATGTGTTCTAAGACATTTCCTTCTAAATCGAGTAACGTTTCTATGGAAACGACAGGATTTTCTTTTGGGATACGACAATCACATTTCAAATCCACTAATCCTTCTTCACTGCATCCCCCACTCCTAAACATTGACGAATATACACGGAAATTGCGTCGCTATGAAATACGAGTACTATGTGTTCTAAGACATTTCCTTCTAAATCGAGTAACGTTTCTATGGAAACGACAGGATTTTCTTTGGGGATACGACAATCTCATTTCCGATCCACTAATCCTTCTTTACTGCATCCCTCACTCCCACACATTGACGAATTCACACGGAAATTGCGTCGCTATGAAATGCTATGTGTTCTAAGACATTTCCTTCTAAATCGAGTAACGTTTCTATGGAAACGACAGGATTTTCTTTTGGGATACGACAATCATATTTCCGATCCACTAATCCTTCTTTACTGCATCCCCCACTCCTAAACATTGACGAATTCACACGGAAATTGCGTCGCTGTGAAATGCGAGTCCTATGTGTTCTAAGACATTTCCTTCTAAATCGAGTAACGTTTCTATGGAAACGACAGGATTTTCTTTTGGGATACGACAATCTCATTTCCGATCCACTAATCCTTCTTTACTGCATCCCTCACTCCCACACATTGACGAGTTCACATGGAAATTGCGTCGCTATGAAACACTATGGGTTCTATGACTTCTCCTTTTAAATCGAGTAACGTTTCTATGGAAACGAGAGAATTTTCTTTTGGGATACGATAATCTCATTTCCGATCCACTAATCCTTCTTTACTGCATCCCTCACTCCCACTCATTGACGATTTAACAAGGAAATTGCGTCGCTATGAAATACTGTGTGTTCTAAGACATTTCCTTCTACATCGAGAAACGTTTCTATGGAAACGACAGGACTTTCTTTTGGGATACGACAATCTCTTTTCCGATCCACTAACCCTTCTTTACTGCATCCCTTACTCCCACTCATTGACGAATTCACACGGAAATTAGGTCGCTATGAAGTACTATGGGTTCTATGACTTCTCCTTCTAAATCGAGTAACGTTTCTATGGAAACGACAGGATTTTCTTTTGGGATACGACAATCTCATTTCCGATCCACTAATCCTTCTTTACTGCATGCCTCACTCCCACATATTGACGAATTCACACGGAAATTGCGTCGCTATGAAATACGAGTACTATGTCTTCTAAGGCATTTCCTTCTAAATCGAGTAACGTTTCTATATAAACGACAGGATTTTCCTATGGGATACAACAGTCACATTTCCGATCCACTAATCCGTCTTTACTGCATCCCCCACTCCCAAACATTGACGAATTCACACGGAAATTGCGTCGCTATGAATTACTATGGGTTCTATGACTTCTCCTTCTAAATCGAGTAACGTTTCTATGGGAACGACAGGATTTTCTTTTGGGATACGACAATCTCATTTCCGATCCACTAATCCTTCTTTACTGCATGCCTCACTCCCACACATTGACGAATTCACACGGAAATTGCGTCGCTATGAAATACGAGTACTATGTGTTCTATGACATTTCCTTCTAAATCGAGTAACGTTTCTATGGAAACGACAGGATTTTCCTATGGGATACGACAATCACATTTCCGATCCACTAATCCTTCTTTACTGCATCCCCCACTCCCAAACATTGACGAATTCACACGGAAATTGCGTCGCTATGAATTACTATGGGTTCTATGACTTCTCCTTCTAAATCGAGTAACGTTTCTATGGAAACGACAGGATTTTCTTTTGGGATACGACAATCTCATTTCCGATCCAGTAATCCTTCTTTACTGCATGCCTCACTCCCACACATTGACGAATTCACACGGAAATTGCGGGTCTATAAAATACGAGTACTATGTGTTCTAGGGCATTTCCTTCTAAATCGAGTAACGTTTCTATGGAAACGACAGGATTTTCTTTTGGGATACGACAATCTCATTTCCGATCCACTAATCCTTCTTTACTGCATCCCTCACTCCCACTCATTGACGAATTCACACGGAAATTGCGTCGCTATGAAATACTATGTGTTCTAAGACATTTCCTTCTAAATCGAGTAACGTTTCTGTGGAAACGACAGGATTTTCTTTTGGGATACGACAATCTCATTTCCGATCCACTAATCCTTCTTTACTGCATCCCTCACTCCCACACATTGACGAATTCACACGGAAACTGCGTCGCAATGAAATATGAGTACTATGTGTTCTAAGACATTTCCTTCTAAATCGAGTAACGTTTCTATGGAAACGACAGGATTTTCTTTTGGGACACGACAATCACATTTCCGATCCACTAATCCTTCTTTACTGCATCCCTCACTCCCACACATTGACGAATTCACACGGAAATTGCGTCGCTATGAAATACTATGTGTTCTAAGACATTTCCTTCTAAATCGAGTAACGTTTCTATGGAAACGACAGGATTTTCTTTTGGGATACGACAATCACATTTCCGATCCACTAATCCTTCTTTACTGTATCCCCCACTCCTAAACATTGACGAATATACACGGAAATTGCGTCGCTATGAAATACGAGTACTATGTGTTCTAAGACATTTCCTTATAAATCGAGTAACGTTTCTATGGAAACGACAGGATTTTCTTTTGGGATACGACAATCTCATTTACGATCCACTAATCCTTCTTTACTGCATCCCTCACTCCCACACATTGACGAATTCACACGGAAATTCCGTCGCTATGAAGTACGAGTACTATGTCTTCTAAGGCATTTCCTTCTAAATCGAGTAACGTTTCTATGGAAACGACAGGATTTTCTTTTGGGATACGACAATCTCATTTCCGATCCACTAATCCTTCTTTACTGCATCCCTCACTCCCACACATTGACGAGTTCACATGGAAATTGCGTCGCTATGAAACCCCATGGGTTCTATGACTTCTCCTTTTAAATCGAGTAACGTTTCTATGGAAACGAGAGAATTTTCTTTTGGGATACGATAATCTCATTTGCGATCCACTAATCCTTCTTTACTGCATCCCTCACTCCCACTCATTGACGATTTAACAAGGAAATTGCGTCGCTATGAAATACTGTGTGTTCTAAGACATTTCCTTCTACATCGAGAAACGTTTCTATGGAAACGACAGGACTTTCTTTTGGGATACGACAATCTCTTTTCCGATCCACTAACCCTTCTTTACTGCATCCCTTACTCCCACTCATTGACGAATTCACACGGAAATTAGGTCGCTATGAATTACTATGGGTTCTATGACTTCTCCTTCTAAATCGAGTAACGTTTCTATGGAAACGACAGGATTTTCTTTTGGGATACGACAATCTCATTTCCGATCCACTAATCCTTCTTTACTGCATGCCTCACTCCCACATATTGACGAATTCACACGGAAATTGCGTCGCTATGAAATACGAGTACTATGTCTTCTAAGGCATTTCCTTCTAAATCGGGTAACGTTTCTATATAAACGACAGGATTTTCCTATGGGATACAACAATCACATTTCCGATCCACTAATCCGTCTTTACTGCATCCCCCACTCCCAAACATTGACGAATTCACACGGAAATTCCGTCGCTATGAAATACGAGTACTATGTGTTCTAAGACATTTCCTTCTAAATCGAGTAACGTTTCTATGGAAACGACAGGATTTTCTTTTGGGATACGACAATCACATTTCCGATCCACTAATCCTTCTTTACTGCATCCCTCACTCCCAAACATTGACGAATTCACACGGAAATTGTGTCGCTATGAAATGCTATGTGTTCTAAGACATTTCTTTCTAAATCGCGTAACGTTTCTATGGAAACGACCGGATTTTCTTTTGGGATACGACAATCTCATTTCCGATCCACTAATCGTTCTTTACTGCATACCTCACACCCACACATTGACGAATTCACACGGAAATTGCGTCGCTATGAAATACGAGTACTATGTGTTCTAAGACATTTCCTTCTAAATCGAGTAACGTTTCTATGGAAACGACAGGATTTTCTTTTGGGATACGACAATCACATTTCCGATCCACTAATCCTTCTTTACTGCATCCCTCACTCCCACACACTGACGAATTCACACGGAAATTGCGTCGCTATGAATTACTATGGGTTCTATGACTTCTCCTTCTAAATCAAGTAACGTTTCTATGGAAACGGCAGGACTTTTTTTTGGGTTACGACAATCTCATTTCCGATCCACTAATCCTTCTTTACTGCATCCCTCACTCCCAAACATTGACGAATTCACACGGAAATTGCGTCGCTATGAAATACTATGTGTTCTAAGACATTTCCTTCTAAATCGAGTAACGTTTCTATGGAAACGACAGGATTTTCTTTTGGGATACGACAATCTCATTTCCGATCCACTAATCCTTCTTTACTGCATCCCTCACTCCCACACATTGACGAATTCACACGGAAATTGCGTCGCTATGAAATACTATGTGTTCTAAGACATTTCCTTCTAAATCGAGTAACGTTTCTATGGAAACGACAGGATTTTCTTTTGGGATACGACAATCACATTTCAAATCCACTAATCCTTCTTCACTGCATCCCCCACTCCTAAACATTGACGAATATACACGGAAATTGCGTCGCTATGAAATACGAGTACTATGTGTTCTAAGACATTTCCTTCTAAATCGAGTAACGTTTCTATGGAAACGACAGGATTTTCTTTGGGGATACGACAATCTCATTTCCGATCCACTAATCCTTCTTTACTGCATCCCTCACTCCCACACATTGACGAATTCACACGGAAATTGCGTCGCTATGAAATGCTATGTGTTCTAAGACATTTCCTTCTAAATCGAGTAACGTTTCTATGGAAACGACAGGATTTTCTTTTGGGATACGACAATCATATTTCCGATCCACTAATCCTTCTTTACTGCATCCCCCACTCCTAAACATTGACGAATTCACACGGAAATTGCGTCGCTGTGAAATGCGAGTCCTATGTGTTCTAAGACATTTCCTTCTAAATCGAGTAACGTTTCTATGGAAACGACAGGATTTTCTTTTGGGATACGACAATCTCATTTCCGATCCACTAATCCTTCTTTACTGCATCCCTCACTCCCACACATTGACGAGTTCACATGGAAATTGCGTCGCTATGAAACACTATGGGTTCTATGACTTCTCCTTTTAAATCGAGTAACGTTTCTATGGAAACGAGAGAATTTTCTTTTGGGATACGATAATCTCATTTCCGATCCACTAATCCTTCTTTACTGCATCCCTCACTCCCACTCATTGACGATTTAACAAGGAAATTGCGTCGCTATGAAATACTGTGTGTTCTAAGACATTTCCTTCTACATCGAGAAACGTTTCTATGGAAACGACAGGACTTTCTTTTGGGATACGACAATCTCTTTTCCGATCCACTAACCCTTCTTTACTGCATCCCTTACTCCCACTCATTGACGAATTCACACGGAAATTAGGTCGCTATGAAGTACTATGGGTTCTATGACTTCTCCTTCTAAATCGAGTAACGTTTCTATGGAAACGACAGGATTTTCTTTTGGGATACGACAATCTCATTTCCGATCCACTAATCCTTCTTTACTGCATGCCTCACTCCCACATATTGACGAATTCACACGGAAATTGCGTCGCTATGAAATACGAGTACTATGTCTTCTAAGGCATTTCCTTCTAAATCGAGTAACGTTTCTATATAAACGACAGGATTTTCCTATGGGATACAACAGTCACATTTCCGATCCACTAATCCGTCTTTACTGCATCCCCCACTCCCAAACATTGACGAATTCACACGGAAATTGCGTCGCTATGAATTACTATGGGTTCTATGACTTCTCCTTCTAAATCGAGTAACGTTTCTATGGGAACGACAGGATTTTCTTTTGGGATACGACAATCTCATTTCCGATCCACTAATCCTTCTTTACTGCATGCCTCACTCCCACACATTGACGAATTCACACGGAAATTGCGTCGCTATGAAATACGAGTACTATGTGTTCTATGACATTTCCTTCTAAATCGAGTAACGTTTCTATGGAAACGACAGGATTTTCCTATGGGATACGACAATCACATTTCCGATCCACTAATCCTTCTTTACTGCATCCCCCACTCCCAAACATTGACGAATTCACACGGAAATTGCGTCGCTATGAATTACTATGGGTTCTATGACTTCTCCTTCTAAATCGAGTAACGTTTCTATGGAAACGACAGGATTTTCTTTTGGGATACGACAATCTCATTTCCGATCCAGTAATCCTTCTTTACTGCATGCCTCACTCCCACACATTGACGAATTCACACGGAAATTGCGTCGCTATGAAATACGAGTACTATGTGTTCTAGGGCATTTCCTTCTAAATCGAGTAACGTTTCTATGGAAACGACAGGATTTTCTTTTGGGATACGACAATCTCATTTCCGATCCACTAATCCTTCTTTACTGCATCCCTCACTCCCACTCATTGACGAATTCACACGGAAATTGCGTCGCTATGAAATACTATGTGTTCTAAGACATTTCCTTCTAAATCGAGTAACGTTTCTGTGGAAACGACAGGATTTTCTTTTGGGATACGACAATCTGATTTCCGATCCACTAATCCTTCTTTACTGCATCCCTCACTCCCACACATTGACGAATTCACACGGAAACTGCGTCGCAATGAAATATGAGTACTATGTGTTCTAAGACATTTCCTTCTAAATCGAGTAACGTTTCTATGGAAACGACAGGATTTTCTTTTGGGACACGACAATCACATTTCCGATCCACTAATCCTTCTTTACTGGATCCCTCACTCCCACACATTGACTTATTCTCACGGAAATTGCGTCGCAATGAAATACGAGTACTATGTGTTCTAAGACATTTCCTTGTAAATCGAGTAACGTTTCTATGGAAACGACAGGATTTTCTTTTGGGATATGACAATCTCATTTCCGATCCACTAATCCTTCTTTACTGGATCCCTCACTCCCACACATTGACTTATTCACACGGAAATTGCGTCGCTATGAAATACGAGTACCATGTGTTCTAAGACATTTCCTTCTAAACCGAGTAACGTTTGTATGGAAACGACAGGATTTTCTTTTGGGATACGACAATCTCATTTCCGATCCACTAATCCATCTTTACTGCATCCCTCACTCCCACACATTGACGAATTCACACGGAAATTGCGTCGATATGAAATACGAGTACTATGTGTTCTAAGACATTTCCTTCTAAATCGAGTAACGTTTCTATGGAAACGACAGGATTTTCTTTTGGGATACGACAATCTCATTTCCGATCCACTAATCCTTCTTTACTGGATCCCTCACTCCCACACATTGACTTATTCACACGGAAATTGCGTCGCTATGAAATACGAGTACTATGTGTTCTAAGACATTTCCTTCTAAATCGAGTAACGTTTATATGGAAACGACAGGATTTTCTTTTGGGATACGACAATCTCATTTCCGATCCACTAATCCTTCTTTACTGCATCCCTCACTCCCACACATTGACTTATTCAACGGAAATTGCGTCGCTATGAAATACGAGTACTATGTGTTCTAAGACATTTCCTTCTAAATCGAGTAACGTTTCTATGGAAACGACAGGATTTTCTTTTGGGATACGACAATCTCATTTCCGATCCACTAATCCTTCTTTACTGGATCCCTCACTCCCACACATTGACTTATTCACACGGAAATTGCGTCGCTATGAAATACGAGTACTATGTGTTCTAAGACATTTCCTTCTAAATCGAGTAACGTTTCTATGGAAACGACAGGATTTTCTTTCGGGATACGACAATCTCATTTACGATCCACTAATCCATCTTTACTGGATCCCTCACTCCCACACACTGACTTATTCACACGGAAATTGCGTCGCTATGAAATACTATGTGTTCTAAGACATTTCCTTCTAAATCGAGTAACGTTTCTATGGAAACGACAGGATTTTCTTTTGGGATACGACAATCTCATTTCCGATCCACTAATCCTTCTTTACTGCATGCCTGACTCCCACACATTGACGAATTCACACGGAAATTCCGTCGCTATGAAATACGAGTACTATGTGTTCTAAGAAATTTCCTTCTAAATCGAGTAACGTTTTTATGGAAACGACAGGATTTTCTTTTGAGATACGACAATCTCATTTCCGATCCACTAATCCTTCTTTACTGGATCCCTCACTCCCACACATTGATTTATTCGCACGGAAATTGCGTCGCTATGAAATACGAGTACTATGTGTTCTAAGACATTTCCTTCTAAATCGAGTAACGTTTCTATGGAAACGACAGGATTTTCTTTTGGGATACGACAATCACATTTCCGATCCACTAATCCTTCTTTACTGCATCCCTCACTCCCACACATTGACGAATTCACACGGAAATTGCGTCGCAATGAAATACGAGTACTATGTGTTCTAAGACATTTCCTTCTAAATCGAGTAACGTTTCTATGGAAACGACAGGATTTTCTTTTGGGATACGACAATCTCATTTCCGATCCACTAATCCTTCTTTACTGGATCCCTCACTCCCACACATTGACTTAATCGCACGGAAATTCCGTCGCTATGAAATACGAGTACTATGTGTTCTAAGACATTTCCTTCTAAATCGAGTAACGTTTCTATGGAAACGACAGGATTTTCTTTTGGGATACGACAATCTCATTTCCGATCCACTAATCCTTCTTTACTGGATCCCTCACTCCCACACATTGATTTATTCGCACGGAAATTGCGTCGCTATGAAATACGAGTACTATGTGTTCTAAGACATTTCCTTCTAAATCGAGTAACGCTTCTATGGAAACGACAGGATTTTCTTTTGGGATACGACAATCACATTTCCGATCCACTAATCCTTCTTTACTGCATCCCTCACTCCCACACATTGACGAATTCACACGGAAATTGCGTCGCAATGAAATACGAGTACTATGTGTTCTAAGACATTTCCTTCTAAATCGAGTAACGTTTCTATGGAAACGACAGGATTTTCTTTTGAGATACGACAATCACATTTCCGATCCACTAATCCTTCTTTACTGCATCTATCACTCCCACACATTGACCAATTCACACGGAAATTGCGTCGCTATGAAATACTATGTGTTCTATGACATTTCCTTCTAAATCGAGTAACGTTTCTATGGAGACGACAGGAGTTTCTTTTGGGATACGACAATCACATTTCCGAACCACTAATCCTTCTTTACTGCATCCCTCACTCCCACACATTGAAAAATTCACACGGAAATTCCGTCGGTATGAACTACTATGGGTTCTATGACTTCTCCTTCTAAATCGAGTAACGTTTCTATGGAAACGGCAGGATTTTCTTTTGGGATACGACAATCTCATTTCCGATTAACTAATCCTTCTTTACTGCATCCCAAACTCCCACTCATTGACAACTTCACACGGAAATTGCGTCGCTATGCAATACTATGTGTTCTAAGACATTTCCTTCTGAATTGAGTAACGTTTCTATGGAAACGACAGGATTTTCTTTTGGGATACGACAATCACATTTCCGATCCACTAATCCTTCTTTACTGCATCCCTCACTCCCACACATTGTCGAATTCACACGGAAATTGCGTCGCTATGAAATACTATGTGTTCTAAGACATTTCCTTGTAAATGGAGTAACGATTCTATGGAAACGACAGGATTTCCTTTTGGGATACGACAATCACATTTCCGATCCACTAATCCTTCTTTACTGCATCCCTCACTCCCAGACATTGACGAGTTCACACGGAAATTGCGTCGCTATGAGATACTATGGGTTCTATGACTTCTCCTTCTAAATCGAGTAACGTTTCTATGGAAACGACAGGATTTTCTTTTGGGATACGACAATCTCATTTCCGATCCACTAATCCTTCTTTACTGCATCCCTCACTCCCACACATTGACGAATTCACACGGAAATTGCGTCGCTATGAATTAATATGGGTTCTATGACTTCTCCTTCTAAATCAAGTAACGTTTCTATGGAAACGACAGGATTTTCTTTTTGGGATACGACAATCTCATTTCCGATCCACTAATCCTTCTTTACTGCATCCCTCACTCCCACACATTGACGAATTCACACGGAAATAGCGTCGCTATGAAATACGAGTACTATGTGTTCTAAGACATTTCCTTCTAAATCGAGTAACGTTTCTATGGATACGACAGGATTTTCTTTTGGGATACGACAATCTCATTTGCGATCCACTAATCCTTCTTTACTGCATCTATCACTCCCACACATTGACCAATTCACACCGAAATAGCGTCGCTATGGAATACTATGTGTTCTAAGACATTTCCTTCTAAATCGAGTAACGTTTCTATGGAAACGACAGGATTTTCTTTTGGGATACGACAATCACATTTCCGATCCACTAATCCTTCTTTAATGGATCCCTCACTCCCACACATTGACTTATTCACACGGAAATTGCGTCGCTATGAAATACAAGTACTATGTGTTCTAAGACATTTCCTTCTAAATCGAGTAACGTTTCTATGGAAACGACAGGATTTTCTTTTGGGATACGACAATCTCATTTCCGATCCACTAATCCTTCGTTACTGCATCCCTCACTCTTACACATTGTCGAATTCACACGGAAATTGCGTCGCTATGAAATACTATGTGTTCTAAGACTTTTCCTTCTAAATCGAGTAACGTTTCTATGGAAACGACAGGATTTTCTTTTGGGATACGACAATCACATTTCCGATCCACTAATCCTTCCTTACTGCATCCCTCACTCCCACACATTGACGAATTCACACGGAAATTGCGTCGCTATGAATTACTATGGGTTCTATGACTTCTCCTTCTAAATCAAGTAACGTTTCTATGGAAACGGCAGGACTTTTTTTTGGGTTACGACAATCTCATTTCCGATCCACTAATCCTTCTTTACTGCATCCCTCACTCCCAAACACTGACGAATTCACACGGAAATTGCGTCGCTATGAAATACTATGTGTTCTAAGACATTTCTTTCTAAATCGAGTAACGTTTCTATGGAAACGACAGGATTTTCTATTGGGATACGACAATCTCATTTATGATCCACTAATCCTTCTTTACTGCATCCCTCACTCCCACACATTGACGAATTCACACGGAAATTGCGTCGCTACGAAATACTATGTGTTCTAAGACATTTCCTTCTAAATCGAGTAACGTTTCTATGGAAACGACAGGATTTTCTTTTGGGATACGACAATCACATTTCCGATCCACTAATCCTTCTTTACTGCATCCCCCACTCCTAAACATTGACGAATATACACGGAAATTGCGTCGCTATGAAATACAAGTACTATGTGTTCTAAGACATTTCCTTCTAAATCGAGTAACGTTTCTATGGAAACGACAGGATTTTCTTTTGATATACGACTATCTCATTTCCGATCCACTAATCCTTCTTTACTGCATCCCTCACTCCCACAGATTGACGAATTCACACGGAAATTGCGTCGCTATGAAATACGAGTACTATGTGTTCTAAAACATTTCCTTCTAAATCGAGTAACGTTTCTATGGAAACGACAGGATTTTCTTTTGGGATACGACAATCTCATTTCCGATCCACTAATCATTCTTTACTGCATCCCTCACTCCCACACATTGACGAATGCACACGGAAATTGCGTCGCTATGAAATACGAGTACTATGTGTTCTAAGACATTTCCTTCTAAATCGAGTAACGTTTCTATGGAAACGACAGGATTTTCTTTTGGGATACGACAATCACATTTCCGATCCACTAATCCTTCTTTACTGCATCCCTCACTCCCACACACTGACGAATTCACACGGAAATTGCGACTATGAATTACTATGGGTTCTATGACTTCTCCTTCTAAATCAAGTAACGTTTCTATGGAAACGGCAGGACTTTTTTTTGGGTTACGACAATCTCATTTCCGATCCACTAATCCTTCTTTACTGCATCCCTCACTCCCAAACATTGACGAATTCACACGGAAATTGCGTCGCTATGAAATACTATGTGTTCTAAGACATTTCCTTCTAAATCGAGTAACGTTTCTATGGAAACGACAGGATTTTCTTTTGGGATACGACAATCTCATTTACGATCCACTAATCCTTCTTTACTGCATCCCTCACTCCCACACATTGACGAATTCACACGGAAATTGCGTCGCTATGCAATACTATGTGTTCTAAGACATTGCCTTCTAAATCGAGTAACGTTTCTATGGAAACGACAGGATTTTCTTTTGGGATACGACAATCACATTTCCGATCCACTAATCCTTCTTTACTGCATCCCTCACTCCCAAACATTGACGAATTCACACGGAAATTCCGTCGCTATGAAATACGAGTAATATGTGTTCTAAGACTTTTCCTTCTAAATCAAGTAACGTTTCTATGGAAACGACTGGATTTTCTTTTGGGATAGGACAATATCATTTCCGATCCACTAATCCTTCTTTACTGCATCCCTCACTCCCACAGATTGACGAATTCACACGGAAATTGCGTCGCTATGAAATACGAGTACTATGTGTTCTAAAACATTTCCTTCTAAATCGAGTAACGTTTCTATGGAAACGACAGGATTTTCTTTTGGGATACGACAATCTCATTTCCGATCCACTAATCCTTCTTTACTGCATCCCTCACTCCCACACATTGACGAATGCACACGGAAATTGCGTCGCTATGAAATGCGAGTCCTATGTGTTCTAAGACATTTCCTTCTAAATCGAGTAACGTTTCTATGGAAACGACAGGATTTTCTTTTGGGATACGACAATCACATTTCCGATCCACAAATCCTTCTTTACTGCATCTATCACTCCCACACATTGACCAATACACACGGAAATTGCGTCGCTATGAAATACTATGTGTTCTAAGACGTTTCCTTCTAAATCGAGTAACGTTTCTATGGAAACGACAGGATTTTCTTTTGGGATACGACAATCACATTTCCGATCCACTAATCCTTCTTTACTGCATCCCCCACTCCTAAACATTGACGAATATACACGGAAATTGCGTCGCTATGAAATACGAGTACTATGTGTTCTAAGACATTTCCTTCTAAATCGAGTAACGTTTCTATGGAAACGACAGGATTTTCTTTTGGGATACGACAATCACATTTCCGATCCACTAATCCTTCTTAACTGCATCCCCCACTCCTAAACATTGACGAATATACACGGAAATTGCGTCGCTATGAAATACGAGTACTATGTGTTCTAAGACATTTCCTTCTAAATCAAGTAACGTTTCTATGGAAACGACAGGATTTTCTTTTGATATACGACAATCTCATTTCCGATCCACTAATCCTTCTTTACTGCATCCCTCATTCCCACAGATTGACGAATTCACACGGAAATTGCGTCGCTATGAAATACGAGTACTATGTGTTCTAAAACATTTCCTTCTAAATCGAGTAACGTTTCTATGGAAACGACAGGATTTTCTTTTGGGATACGACAATCTCATTTCCGATCCACTAATCCTTCTTTACTGCATCCCTCACTCCCACACATTGACGAATGCACACGGAAATTGCGTCGCTATGAAATACGAGTACTATGTGTTTTAAGACATTTCCTTCTAAATCGAGTAACGTTTCTATGCAAACGACAGGATTTTCTTTTGGGATACGACAATCACATTTCCGATCCACTAATCCTTCATTACTGCATCCCTCACTCCCACACACTGACGAATTCACACGGAAATTGCGACTATGAATTACTATGGGTTCTATGACTTCTCCTTCTAAATCAAGTAACGTTTCTATGGAAACGGCAGGACCTTTTTTTTGGGTTACGACAATCTCATTTCCGATCCACTAATCCTTCTTTACTGCATCCCTCACTCCCAAACATTGACGAATTCACACGGAAATTGCGTCGCTATGAAATACTATGTGTTCTAAGACATTTCCTTCTAAATCGAGTAACGTTTCTATGGAAACGACAGGATTTTCTTTTGGGATACGACAATCTCATTTACGATCCACTAATCCTTCTTTACTGCATTCCTCACTCCCACACATTGACGAATTCACACGGAATTTGCGTCGCTATGCAATACTATGTGTTCTAAGACATTTCCTTCTAAATCGAGTAACGTTTCTATGGAAACGACAGGTTTTTCTTTTGGGATACGACAATCACATTTCCGATCCACTAATCCTTCTTTACTGCATCCCTCACTCCCAAACATTGACGAATTCACACGGAAATTTCGTCGCTATGAAATACGAGTAATATGTGTTCTAAGACTTTTCCTTCTAAATCGAGTAACGTTTCTATGGAAACGACTGGATTTTCTTTTGGGATAGGACAATATCATTTCCGATCCACTAATCCTTCTTTACTGCATCCCTCACTCCCACAGATTGACGAATTCACACGGAAATTGCGTCGCTATGAAATACGAGTACTATGTGTTCTAAAACATTTCCTTCTAAATCGAGTAACGTTTCTATGGAAACGACCGGATTTTCTTTTGGGATACGACAATCTCATTTCCGATCCACTAATCCTTCTTTACTGCATCCCTCACTCCCACACATTGACGAATGCACACGGAAATTGCGTCGCTATGAAATGCGAGTCCTATGTGTTCTAAGACATTTCCTTCTAAATCGAGTAACGTTTCTATGGAAACGACAGGATTTTCTTTTGGGATACGACAATCACATTTCCGATCCACTAATCCTTCTTTACTGCATCTATCACTCCCACACATTGACCAATACACACGGAAATTGCGTCGCTATGAAATACTATGTGTTCTAAGACGTTTCCTTCTAGATCGAGTAACGTTTCTATGGAAACGACAGGATTTTCTTTTGGGATACGACAATCACATTTCCGATCCACTAATCCTTCTTTACTGCGTCCCTCACTCCCACACATTGACGAGTTCACATGGAAATTGCGTCGCTATGAAACACTATGGGTTCTATGACTTCTCCTTTTAAATCGAGTAACGTTTCTATGGAAACGAGAGGATTTTCTTTTGGGATACGATAATCTCATTTCCGATCCACTAATCCTTCTTTACTGCATCCCTCACTCCCACACATTGACGATTTAACACGGAAATTGCGTCGCTATGAAATACTGTGTGTTCTAAGACATTTCCTTCTACATCGAGAAACGTTTCTATGGAAACGACAGGATTTTCTTTTGGGATACGACAATCTCATTTCCGATCCACTAACCCTTCTTTACTGCATCCCTTACTCCCACTCATTGACGAAATCACACGGAAATTGCGTCGCTATGAATTACTATGGGTTCTATGACTTCTCCTTCTAAATCGAGTAACGTTTCTATGGAAACGACAGGATTTTCTTTTGGGATACGACAATCTCATTTCCGATCCACTAATCCTTCTTTACTGCATGCCTCACTCCCACACATTGACGAATTCACACGGAAATTGCGTCGCTATGAAATACGAGTACTATGTGTTCTATGACATTTCCTTCTAAATCGAGTAACGTTTCTATGGAAACGACAGGATTTTCCTATGGGATACGACAATCACATTTCCGATCAACTAATCCTTCTTTACTGCATCCCCCACTCCCAAACATTGACGAATTCACACGCAAATTGCTACGCTATGAGTTACTATGGGTTCTATGACTTCTCCTTCTAAATCGAGTAACGTTTCTATGGAAACGACAGGATTTTCTTTTGGGATACGACAATCTCATTTCCGATCCACTAATCCTTCTTTACTGCATGCCTCACTCCCACACATTGACGAATTCACACGGAAATTGCGTCGCTATGAAATACGAGTACTATGTCTTCTAAGGCATTTCCTTCTAAATCGAGTAACGTTTCTATGGAAACGACAGGATTTTCCTATGGGATACGACAATCACATTTCCGATCCACTAATCCTTCTTTACTGCATCCCCCACTCCCAAACATTGACGAATTCACACGGAAATTGCGTCGCTATGAATTACTATGGGTTCTATGACTTCTCCTTCTAAATCGAGTAACGTTTCTATGGAAACGACAGGATTTTCTTTTGGGATACGACAATCTCATTTCCGATCCACTAATCCTTCTTTACTGCATCCCTCACTCCCAAACATTGGCGAATTCACACGGAAATTCCGTCGCTATGAAATACGAGTACTATGTGTTCTAAGGCATTTCCTTCTAAATCGAGTAACGTTTCTATGGAAACGACAGGTTTTTCTTTTGGGATACGACAATCACATTTCCGATCCACTAATCCTTCTTTACTGCATCCCTCACTCCCACACATTGACGAATTCACACGGAAATTGCGTCGCTATGAATTACTATGGGTTCTATGACTTCTCCTTCTAAATCAAGTAACGTTTCTATGGAAACGACAGGACTTTTTTTTGGGATACGACAATCTCATTTCCGACCCACTAATCCTTCTTTACTGCATCCCTCACTCCCACTCATTGACGAATTCACACGGAAATTGCGTCGCTATGAAATACTATGTGTTCTAAGACATTTCCTTCTAAATCGAGTAACGTTTCTATGGAAACGACAGGATTTTCTTTTGGGATACGACAATCTCATTTCCGATCCACCAATCCTTCTTTACTGCATACCTCACTCCCACACATTGACGAATTCACACGGAAATTGCGTCGCAATGAAATATGAGTACTATGTGTTCTAAGACATTTCCTTCTAAATCGAGTAACGTTTCTATGGAAACGACTGGATTTTCTTTTGGGATACGACAATCACATTTCCGATCCACTAATCCTTCTTTACTGGATTCCTCACTCCCACACATTGACTTATTCACACGGAAATTGCGTCGCAATGAAATACGAGTACTATGTGTTCTAAGACATTTCCTTGTAAATCGAATAACGTTTCTATGGAAACGACAGGATTTTCTTTTGGGATATGACAATCTCATTTCCGATCCACTACTCCTTCTTTACTGGATCCCTCACTCCCACACATTGACTTATTCACACGGAAATTGCGTCGCTATGAAATACGAGTACCATGTGTTCTAAGACATTTCCTTCTAAATCGAGTAACGTTTGTATGGAAACGACAGGATTTTCTTTTGGGATACGACAATCTCATTTCCGATCCACTAATCCTTCTTTCCTGCATCCCTCACTCCCACACATTGACTTATTCACACGGAAATTGCGTCGCTATGAAATGCGAGTACTATGTGTTAAAAGACATTTCCTTCTAAATCGAGTAACGTTTCTATGGAAACGACAGGATTTTCTTTTGGGAAACGACAATCTCATTTCCGATCCACTAATCCTTCTTTACTGGATCCCTCACTCCCACACATTGACTTATTCACACGGAAATTGCGTCGCTATGAAATACGAATACTATGTGTTCTAAGACATTTCCTTCTAAATCGAGTAACGTTTCTATGGAAACGACAGGATTTTCTTTTGGGATACGACAATCTCATTTCCGATCCACTAATCCTTCTTTACTGCATCCCTCACTCCCACACATTGACGAATTCACACGGAAATTGCGTCGATATGAAATACGAGTACTATGTGTTCTAAGACATTTTCTTCTAAATCGAGTAACGTTTATATGGAAACGACAGGATTTTCTTTTGGGATACGACAATCTCATTTCCGATCCACTAATCCTTCTTTACTGGATCCCTCACTCCCACACATTGACTTATTCACACGGAAATTTTGTCGCTATGAAATACGAGTACTATGTGTTCTAAGACATTTCCTTCTAAATCGAGTAACGTTTCTATGGAAACGACAGGATTTTCTTTTGGGATACGACAATCTCATTTCCGATCCACTAATCCTTCTTTACTGCATCCCTCACTCCCACACATTGACTTATTCACACGGAAATTGCGTCGCTATGAAATACGAGTACTATGTGTTCTAAGACATTTCCTTCTAAATCGAGTAACGTTTCTATGGAAACAACAGGATTTTCTTTTGGGATACGACAATCTCATTTACGATCCACTAATCCTTCTTTACTGCATCCCTCACTCCCACACATTGACGAATTCACACGGAAATTGCGTCGCTATGCAATACTATGTGTTCTAAGACATTTCCTTCTAAATCGAGTAACGTTTCTATGGAAACGACAGGATTTTCTTTTGGGATACGACAATCACATTTCCGATCCACTAATCCTTCTTTACTGCATCCCTCACTCCCAAACATTGACGAGTTCACACGGAAATTCCGTCGCTATGAAATACGAGTAATATGTGTTCTAAGACTTTTCCTTCTAAATCGAGTAACGTTTCTATGGAAACGACAGGATTTTCTTTTGGGATACGACAATCTCATTTCCGATCCACTAATCCTTCTTTACTGCATCCCTCACTCCCACAGATTGACGAATTCACACGGAAATTGCGTCGCTATGAAATACGAGTACTATGTGTTCTAAAACATTTCCTTCTAAATCGAGTAACGTTTCTATGGAAACGACAGGATTTTCTTTTGGGATACGACAATCTCATTTCCGATCCACTAATCCTTCTTTACTGCATCTATCACTCCCACACATTGACCAATACACACGGAAATTGCGTCGCTATGAAATACTATGTGTTCTAAGACGTTTCCTTCTAAATCGAGTAACGTTTCTATGGAAACGACAGGATTTTCCTTTGGGATACGACAATCACATTTCCGATCCACTAATCCTTCTTTACTGCATCCCTCACTCCCACACATTGACGAGTTCACATGGAAATTGCGTCGCTATGAAACACTATGGGTTCTATGACTTCTCCTTTTAAATCGAGTAACGTTTCTATGGAAACGAGAGGATTTTCTTTTGGGATACGATAATCTCATTTCCGATCCACTAATCCTTCTTTACTGCATCCCTCACTCCCACACATTGACGATTTAACACGGAAATTGCGTCGCTATGAAATACTGTGTGTTCTAAGACATTTCCTTCTACATCGAGAAACGTTTCTATGGAAACGACAGGATTTTCTTTTGGGATACGACAATCTCATTTCCGATCCACTAACCCTTCTTTACTGCATCCCTTACTCCCACTCATTGACGAATTCACACGGAAATTGCGTCGCTATGAATTACTATGGGTTCTATGACTTCTCCTTCCAAATCGAGTAACGTTTCTATGGAAACGACAGGATTTTCTTTTGGGATACGACAATCTCATTTCCGATCCACTAATCCTTCTTTACTGCATGCCTCACTCCCGCACATTGACGAATTCACACGGAAATTGCGTCGCTATGAAATACGAGTACTATGCGTTCTATGACATTTCCTTCTAAATCGAGTAACGCTTCTATGGAAACGACAGGATTTTCCTATGGGATGCGACAATCACATTTCCGATCCACTAATCCTTCTTTACTGCATCCCCCACTCCCAAACATTGACGAATTCACACGGAAATTGCGTCGCTATGAATTACTATGGGTTCTATGACTTCTCCTTCTAAATCGAGTAACGTTTCTATGGAAACGACAGGATTTTCTTTTGGGATACGACAATCTCATTTCCGATCCACTAATCCTTCTTTGCTGCATCCCTCACTCCCAAACATTGGCGAATTCACACGGAAACTCCGTCGCTATGAAATACGAGTACTATGTGTTCTAAGGCATTTCCTTCTAAATCGAGTAACGTTTCTATGGAAACGACAGGATTTTCTTTTGGGATACGACAATCACATTTCCGATCCACTAATCCTTCTTTACTGCATCCCTCACTCCCACACATTGACGAATTCACACGGAAATTGCGTCGCTATGAATTACTAAGGGTTCTATGACTTCTCCTTCTGAATCAAGTAACGTTTCTATGGAAACGACAGGACTTTTTTTGGGATACGACAATCTCATTTCCGATCCACTAATCCTTCTTTACTGCATCCCTCACTCCCACTCATTGACGAATTCACACGGAAATTGCGTCGCTATGAAATACTATGTGTTCTAAGACATTTCCTTCTAAATCGAGTAACGTTTCTATGGAAACGACAGGATTTTCTTTTGGGATACGACAATCTCATTTCCGATCCACCAATCCTTCTTTACTGCATCCCTCACTCCCACACATTGACGAATTCACACGGAAATTGCGTCGCAATGAAATATGAGTACTATGTGTTCTAAGACATTTCCTTCTAAATCGAGTAACGTTTCTATGGAAACGACAGGATTTTCTTTTGGGATACGACAATCACATTTCCGATCCACTAATCCTTCTTTACTGGATCCCTCACTCCCACACATTGACTTATTCACACGGAAAATGCGTCGCAATGAAATACGAGTACTATGTGTTCTAAGACATTTCCTTGTAAATCGAGTAACGTTTCTATGGAAACGACAGGATTTTCTTTTGTGATATGACAATCTCATTTCCGATCCACTACTCCTTCTTTACTGGATCCCTCACTCCCACACATTGACTTATTCACACGGAAATTGCGTCGCTATGAAATACGAGTACCATGTGTTCTAAGACATTTCCTTCTAAATAGAGTAACGTTTGTATGGAAACGACAGGATTTTCTTTTGGGATACGACAATCTCATTTCCGATCCACTAATCCTTCTTTACTGCATCCCTCACTCCCACACACTGACTTATTCACACGGAAATTGCGTCGCTATGAAATACGAGTACTATGTGTTCTAAGACATTTCCTTCTAAATCGAGTAACGTTTCTATGGAAGCGACAGGATTTTCTTTTGGGATACGACAATCTCATTTCCGACCCACTAATCCTTCTTTACTGGATCCCTCACTCCCACACATTGACTTATTCACACGGAAATTGCGTCGCTATGAAATACGAGTACTATGTGTTCTAAGACATTTCCTTCTAAATCGAGTAACGTTTCTATGGAAACGACAGGATTTTCTTTTGGGATACGACAATCTCATTTCCGATCCACTAATCCTTCTTTACTGCATCCCTCACTCCCACACATTGACGAATTCACACGGAAATTGCGTCGATATGAAATACGAGTACTATGTGTTCTAAGACATTTCCTTCTAAATCGAGTAACGTTTCTATGGAAACGACAGGATTTTCTTTTGGGATACGACAATCTCATTTCCGATCCACTAATCCTTCTTTACTGGATCCCTCACTCCCACACATTGACTTGTTCACACGGAAATTGCGTCGCTATGAAATACGAGTACTATGTGTTCTAAGACATTTCCTTCTAAATCGAGTAACGTTTCTATGGAAACGACAGGATTTTCTTTTGGGATACGACAATCTCATTTCCGATCCACTAATCCTTCTTTACTGCATCCCTCACTCCCACACATTGTTTTATTCACACGGAAATTGCGTCGCGATGAAATACGAGTACTATGTGTTCTAAGACATTTCCTTGTAAATCGAGTTACGTTTCTATGGAAACGACAGGATTTTCTTTTGGGATATGACAATCTCATTTCCGATCCACTAATCCTTCTTTACTGGATCCCTCACTCCCACACATTGACTTATTCACACGGAAATTGCGTCGCTATGAAATACGAGTACCATGTGTTCTAAGACATTTCCTTCTAAATCGAGTAAAGTTTGTATGGAAACGACAGGATTTTCTTTTGGGATACGACAATCTCATTTCCGATCCACTAATCCTTCTTTACTGCATCCCTCACTCCCACACATTGACTTATTCACACGGAAATTGCGTCGCTATGAAATACGAGTACTATGTGTTCTAAGACATTTCCTTCTAAATCGAGTAACGTTTCTATGGAAACGACAGGATTTTCTTTTGGGATACGACAATCTCATTTCCGATCCACTAATCCTTCTTTACTGGATCCCTCACTCCCACACATTGACTTATTCACACGGAAATTGCGTCGCTATGAAATACGAGTACTATGTGTTCTAAGACATTTCCTTCTAAATCGAGTAACGTTTCTATGGAAACGACAGGATTTTCTTTTGGGATACGACAATCTCATTTCCGATCCACTAATCCTTCTTTACTGCATCCCTCACTCCCACACATTGACGAATTCACACGGAAATTGCGTCGATATGAAATACGAGTACTATGTGTTCTAAGACATTTCCTTCTAAATCGAGTAACGTTTATATGGAAACGACAGGATTTTCTTTTGGGATACGACAATCTCATTTCCGATCCACTAATCCTTCTTTACTGGATCCCTCACTCCCACACATTGACTTATTCACACGGAAATTGCGTCGCTATGAACTACGAGTACTATGTGTTCTAAGACATTTCCTTCTAAATCGAGTAACGTTTCTATGGAAACGACAGGATTTTCTTTTGGGATACGACAATCTCATTTCCGATCCACTAATCCTTCTTTACTGCATCCCTCACTCCCACACATTGACTTATTCACACGGAAATTGCGTCGCTATGAAATACGAGTACTATGTGTTCTAAGACATTTCCTTCTAAATCGAGTAACGTTTCCATGGAAACGACAGGATTTTCTTTTGCCATACGACAATCTCATTTCCGATCCACTAATCCTTCTTTACTGGATCCCTCACTCCCACACATTGACTTATTCACACGGAAATTGCGTCGCTATGAAATACTATGTGTTCTAAGACATTTCCTTCTAAATCGAGTAACGTTTCTATGGAAACGACAGGATTTTCTTTTGGGATACGACAATCTCATTTCCGATCCACTAATCCTTCTTTACTGCATGCCTCACTCCCACACATTGACGAATTCACACGGAAATTCCGTCGCTATGAAATACGAGTACTATGTGTTCTGAGACATTTCCTTCTAAATCGAGTAACGTTTCTATGGAAACGACAGGATTTTCTTTTGGGATACGACAATCTCATTTCCGATCCACTAATCCTTCTTTACTGGTTCCCTCACTCCCACACATTGATTTATTCGCACGGAAATTGCGTCGCTATGAAATACGAGTACTATGTGTTCTAAGACATTTCCTTCTAAATCGAGTAACGTTTCTATGGAAACGACAGGATTTTCTTTTGGGATACGACAATCTCATTTCCGATCCACTAATCCTTCTTTACTGCATCCCTCACTCCCACACATTGACGAATTCACACGGAAATTGCGTCGCAATGAAATACGAGTACTATGTGTTCTAAGACATTTCCTTCTAAATCGAGTAACGTTTCTATGGAAACGACAGGATTTTCTTTTGGGATACGACAATCTCATTTCCGATCCACTAATCCTTCTTTACTGGATCCCTCACTAGCACACATTGACTTACTCGCACGGAAATTGCGTCGCTATGAAATACGAGTACTATGTGTTCTAAGACATTTCCTTCTAAATCGAGTAACGTTTCTTTGGAAACGACAGGATTTTCTTTTGGGATACGACAATCTCATTTCCGATCCACTAATCCTTCTTTACTGGATCCCTCACTCCCACACATTGACTTATTGGCACGGAAATTGCGTCGCTATGAAATACGAGTACTATGTGTTCTAAGACATTTCCTTCTAAATCGAGTAACGTTTCTATGGAAACGACAGGATTTTCTTTTGGGATACGACAATCTCATTTCCAATCCACTAATCCTTCTTTACTGCATCCCTTACTCCCACACATTGACGAATTCACACGGAAATTGCGTCGCAATGAAATACGAGTACTATGTGTTCTGAGACATTTCCTACTAAATCGAGTAACGTTTCTATGGAAACGACAGGATTTTCTTTTGGGATACGACAATCACATTTCCGATCCACTAATCCTTCTTTACTGCATCTATCACTCCCACACATTGACCAATTCACACGGAAATTGCGTCGCTATGAAATACTATGTGTTCTAAGACATTTCCTTCTAAATCGAGTAACGTTTCTATGGAAACGACAGGATTTTCTTTTGGGATACGACAATCACATTTCCGATCCACTAATCCTTCTTTACTGCATCCCTCACTCCCAACATTGAAAAATTCACACGGAAATTCCGTCGCTATGAACTACTATGGGTTCTATGACTTCTCCTTCTAAATCGAGTAACGTTTCTATGGAAACGACAGGATTTTCTTTTGGGATACGACAATCTCATTTCCGATCCACTAATCCTTCTTTACTGCATCCCACACTCCCACTCATTGACGAATTCATACGGAAATTGCGTCGCTATGAAATACTATGTGTTCTAAGACATTTCCTTCTGAATCGAGTAACGTTTCTATGGAAACGACAGGATTTTCTTTTGGGATACGACAATCACATTTCCGATCCACTAATCCTTCTTTACTGCATCCCTCACTCCCACACATTGTCGAATTCACACGGAAATTGCGTCGCTATGAAATACTATGTGTTCTAAGACATTTCCTTGTAAATGGAGTAACGATACTATGGAAACGACAGGATTTCCTTTTGGGTTACGACAATCACATTTCCGATCCACTAATCCTTCTTTACTGCATCCCTCACTCCCACACATTGACGAGTTCACACGGAAATTGCGTCACTATGAGATACTATGGGTTCTATGACTTCTCCTTCTAAATCGAGTAATGTTTCTATGGAAACGACAGGATTTTCTTTTGGGATACGACAATCTCATTTCCGATCCACTAATCCTTCTTTACTGCATCCCTCACTCCCACACATTGACGAATTCACACGGAAATTTCGTCGCTATGAACTACTATGGGTTCTATGACTTCTCCTTCTAAATCCAGTAACGTTTCTATGGAAACGACAGGATTTTCTTTTGGGATACGACAATCTCGTTTCCGATCCACTAATCCTTCGTTACTGCATCCCTCACTCCCACACATTGTCGAATTCACACGGAAATTGCGTCGCTATGAATTACTATGTGTTCTAAGACATTTCCTTCTAAATCGAGTAACGTTTCTATGGAAACGACAGGATTTTCTTTTGGGATACGACAATCACATTTCCGATCCACTAATCCTTCCTTACTGCATCCCTCACTCCCACACATTGACGAATTCACACGGAAATTGCGTCGCTATGAATTACTATGGGTTCTATGACTTCTCCTTCTAAATCAAGTAACGTTTCTATGGAAACGACAGGACTTTTTTTTGGGATACGACAATCTCATTTCCGATCCACTAATCCTTCTTTACTGCATCCCTCACTCCCAAACATTGACAAATTCACACGGAAATTGCGTCGGTATGAAATACTATGTGTTCTAAGACATTTCCTTCTAAATCGAGTAACGTTTCTATGGAAACGACAGGATTTTCTTTTGGGATACGACAATCTCATTTCCGATCCACTAATCCTTCTTTACTGCATCCCTCACTCCCACACATTGACGAATTCACACGGAAATTCCGTCGCTATGAAATACGAGTACTATGTGTTCTAAGACATTTCCTTCTAAATCGAGTACCGTTTCTATGGAAACGACAGGATTTTCTTTTGGGATACGACAATCACATTTCCGATCCACTAATCCTTCCTTACTGCATCCCTCACTCCCACACATTGACGAATTCACACGGAAATTGCGTCGCTATGAATTACTATGGGTTCTATGACTTCTCCTTCAAAATCAAGTAACGTTTCTATGGAAACGACAGGACTTTTTTTTGGGATACGACAATCTCATTTCCGATCCACTAATCCTTCTTTACTGCATCCCTCACTCCCAAACATTGACAAATTCACACGGAAATTGCGTCGGTATGAAATACTATGTGTTCTAAGACATTTCCGTCTAAATCGAGTAACGTTTCTATGGAAACGACAGGATTTTCTTTTGGGATACGACAATCTCATTTCCGATCCACTAATCCTTCTTTACTGCATCCCTCACTCCCACACATTGACGAATTCACACGGAAATTCCGTCGCTATGAAATACGAGTACTATGTGTTCTAAGACATTTCCTTCTAAATCGAGTACCGTTTCTATGGAAACGACAGGATTTTCTTTTGGGATACGACAATCTCATTTCCGATCCACTAATCCTTCTTTACAGGATCCCTCACTCCCACACATTGACGAATTCACACGGAAATTGCGTCGCTATGAAATACGAGTACTATGTGTTCTAAGACATTTCCTTCTAAATCGAGTAACGTTTCTATGGAAACGACAGGATTTTCTTTTGGGATACGACAATCTCATTTCCGATCCACTAATCCTTCTTTACTGGATCCCTCACTCCCACACATTGACTTATTCACACGGTTATTGCGTCGCTATGAGATAGGAGTACTATGTGTTCTAAGACATTTCCTTCTAAATCGAGTATCGTTTCTATGGAAACGACAGGATTTTCTTTTGGGATACGACAATCTCATTTCCGATCCACTAATCCTTCTTTACTGCATCCCTCACTCCCACACATTGACGAATTCACACGGAAATTGCGTCGCAATGAAATACGAGTACTACGTGTTCTAAGACATTTCCTTCTAAATCGAGTAACGTTTCTATGGAAACGACAGGATTTTCTTTTGGGATATGACAATCTTATTTCCGATCCACTAATCCTTCTTTACTCGATCCCTCACTCCCACACATTGACTTATTCACACGGAAATTGCGTCGCTATGAAATACGAGTACTATGTGTTCTAAGACATTTCCTTCTAAATCGAGTAATGTTTCTATGGAAACGACAGGATTTTCTTTTGGGATACGACAATCTCATTTCCGATCCACTAATCCTTCTTTACTGGATCCCTCACACCCACACATTGACTTATTCACACGGAAATTGCGTCGCTATGAAATACGAGAACTATGTGTTCTAAGACATTTCCTTCTAAATCGAGTAACGTTTCTATGGAAACGACAGGATTTTCTTTTGGGATACGACAATCTCATTTCCGATCCACTAATCCTTCTTTACTGGATCCCTCACTCCCACACATTGATTTATTTGCACGGAAATTGCGTCGCTATGAAATACGAGTACTATGTGTTCTAAGACATTTCCTTCTAAATCGAGTAACGTTTCTATGGAAACGACAGGATTTTCTTTTGGGATACGACAATCTCATTTCCGATCCACTAATCCTTCTTTACTGCATCCCTCACTCCCACACATTGACGAATTCACACGGAAATTGCGTCGCAATGAAATACGAGTACTATGTGTTCTAAGACATTTCCTTCTAAATCGAGTAACGTTTCTATGGAAACGACAGGATTTTCTTTTGGGATACGACAATCTCATTTCCGATCCGCTAATCCTTCTTTACTGGATCCCTCACTCCCACACATTGACTTACTCGCACGGAAATTGCGTCGCTATGAAATACGAGTACTATGTGTTCTAAGACATTTCCTTCTAAATCGAGTAACGTTTCTATGGAAACGACAGGATTTTCTTTTGGGATACGACAATCTCATTTCCGATCCACTAATCCTTCTTTACTGGATCCCTCACTCCCACACATTGACTTATTCGCACGGAAATTGCGTCGCTATGAAATACGAGTACTATGTGTTCTAAGACATTTCCTTCTAAATCGAGTAACGTTTCTATGGAAACGACAGGATTTTCTTTTGGGATACGACAATCTCATTTCCGATCCACTAATCCTTCTTTACTGGATCCCTCACTCCCACACACTGACTTATTGGCACGGAAATTGCGTCGCTATGAAATACGAGTACTATGTGTTCTAAGACATTTCCTTCTAAATCGAGTAACGTTTCTATGGAAACGACAGGATTTTCTTTTGGGATACGACAATCTCATTTCCAATCCACTAATCCTTCTTTACTGCATCCCTCACTCCCACACATTGACGAATTCACACGGAAATTGCGTCGCAATGAAATACGAGTACTATGTGTTCTGAGACATTTCCTTCTAAATCGAGTAACGTTTCTATGGAAACGACAGGATTTTCTTTTGGGATACGACAATCACATTTCCGACCCACTAATCCTTCTTTACTGCATCTATCACTCCCACACATTGACCAATTCACACGGAAATTGCGTCGCTATGAAATACTATGTGTTCCAAGACATTTCCTTCTAAATCGAGTAACGTTTCTATGGAAACGACAGGATTTTCTTTTGGGATACGACAATCACATTTCCGATCCACTAATCCTTCTTTACTGCATCCCTCACTCCCAACATTGAAAAATTCACACGGAAATTCCGTCGCTATGAACTACTATGGGTTCTATGACTTCTCCTTCTAAATCGAGTAACGTTTCTATGGAAACGACAGGATTTTCTTTTGGGATACGACAATCTCATTTCCGATCCACTAATCCTTCTTTACTGCATCCCACACTCCCACTCATTGACGAATTCACACGGAAATTGCGTCGCTATGAAAAACTATGTGTTCTAAGACATTTCCTTCTGAATCGAGTAACGTTTCTATGGAAACGACAGGATTTTCTTTTGGGATACGACAATCACTTTTCCGATCCACTAATCCTTCTTTACTGCATCCCTCACTCCCACACATTGTCGAATTCACACGGAAATTGCGTCGCTATGAAATACTATGTGTTCTAAAACATTTCCTTGTAAATGGAGTAACGATTCTATGGAAACGACAGGATTTCCTTTTGGGATACGACAATCACATTTCCGATCCACTAATCCTTCTTTACTGCATCCCTCACTCCCACACATTGACGAGTTCACACGGAAATTGCGTCGCTATGAGATACTATGGGTTCTATGACTTCTCCTTCTAAATCGAGTAACGTTTCTATGGAAACGACAGGATTTTCTTTTGGCATACGACAATCACATTTCCGATCCACTAATCCTTCTTTACTGCATCCCTCACTCCCACACATTGACGAATTCACACGGAAATTGCGTCGCTTTGAACTACTATGGGTTCTATGACTTCTCCTTCTAAATAGAGTAACGTTTCTATGGAAACGACAGGATTTTCTTTTGGGATACGACAATCTCGTTTCCGATCCACTAATCCTTCGTTACTGCATCCCTCACTCCCACACATTGTCGAATTCACACGGAAATTGCGTCGCTATGAAATACTATGTGTTCTAAGACATTTCCTTCTAAATCGAGTAACGTTTCTATGGAAACGACAGGATTTTCTTTTGGGATACGACAATCACATTTCCGATCCACTAATCCTTCCTTACTGCTTCCCTCACTCCCACACATTGACGAATTCACACGGAAATTGCGTCGCTATGAATTACTATGGGTTCTATGACTTCTCCTTCTAAATCAAGTAACGTTTCTATGGAAACGACAGGACTTTTTTTTGGGATACGACAATCTCATTTCCGATCCACTAATCCTTCTTTACTGCATCCCTCACTCCCAAACATTGACAAATTCACACGGAAATTGCGTCGGTATGAAATACCATGTGTTCTAAGACATTCCCTACTAAATCGAGTAACGTTTCTATGGAAACGACAGGATTTTCTTTTGGGATACGACAATCTCATTTCCGATCCACTAATCCTTCTTTACTGCATCCCTCACTCCCACACATTGACGAATTCACACGGAAATTCCGTCGCTATGAAATACGAGTACTATGTGTTCTAAGACATTTCCTTCTAAATCGAGTATCGTTTCTATGGAAACGACAGGATTTTCTTTTGGGATACGACAATCACATTTCCGATCCACTAATCCTTCCTTACTGCATCCTTCACTCCCACACATTGACGAATTCACACGGAAATTGCGTCGCTATGAATTACTATGGGTTCTATGACTTCTCCTTCAAAATCAAGTAACGTTTCTATGGAAACGACAGGACTTTTTTTTGGGATACGACAATCTCATTTCCGATCCACTAATCCTTCTTTACTGCATCCCTCACTCCCAAACATTGACAAATTCACACGGAAATTGCGTCGGTATGAAATACTATGTGTTCTAAGACATTTCCGTCTAAATCGAGTAACGTTTCTATGGAAACGACAGGATTTTCTTTTGGGATACGACAATCTCATTTCCGATCCATTAATCCTTCTTTACTGCATCCCTCACTCCCACACATTGACGAATTCACACGGAAATTCCGTCGCTATGAAATACGAGTACTATGTGTTCTAAGACATTTCCTTCTAAATGGAGTATCGTTTCTATGGAAACGACAGGATTTTCTTTTGGGATACGACAATCTCATTTCCGATCCACTAATCCTTCTTTACTGGATCCCTCACTCCCACACATTGACTTATTCACACGGAAATTTTGTCGCTATGAAATACGAGTACTATGTGTTCTAAGACATTTCCTTCTAAATCGAGTAACGTTTCTATGGAAACGACAGGATTTTCTTTTGGGATACGACAATCTCATTTCCGATCCACTAATCCTTCTTTACTGGATCCCCCACTCCCACACATTGACTTATTCCCACGGTTATTGCGTCGCTATGAGATACGAGTACTATGTGTTCTAAGACATTTCCTTCTAAATCGAGTATCGTTTCTATGGAAACGACAGGATTTTCTTTTGGGATACAACAATCTCATTTCCGATCCACTAATCCTTCTTTACTGCATCCCTCACTCCCACACATTGACGAATTCACACGGAAATTGCGTCGCAGTGAAATACGAGTACTACGTGTTCTAAGACATTTCCTTCTAAATCGAGTAACGTTTCTATGGAAACGACAGGATTTTCTTTTGGGATATGACAATCTCATTTCCGATCCACTAATCCTTCTTTACTGGATCCCTCACTCCCACACATTGACTTATTCACACGGAAATTGCGTCGCTATGAAATACGAGTACTATGTGTTCTAAGACATTTCCTTCTAAATCGAGTAACGTTTCTATGGAAACGACAGGATTTTCTTTTGGGATACGACAATCTCATTTCCGATCCACTAATCCATCTTTACTCGATCCCTCACTCCCACACATTGATTTATTTGCACGGAAATTGCGTCGCTATGAAATACGAGTACTATGTGTTCTAAGACATTTCCTTCTAAATCGAGTAACGTTTCTATGGAAACTACAGGATTTTCTTTTGGGATACGACAATCTCATTTCCGATCCACTAATCCTTCTTTACTGCATCCCTCACTCCCACACATTGACGAATTCACACGGAAATTGCGTCGCAATGAAATACGAGTACTATGTGTTCTAAGACATTTCCTTCTAAATCGAGTAACGTTTCTATGGAAACGACAGGATTTTCTTTTGGGATACGACTATCTCATTTCCGATCCGCTAATCCTTCTTTAGTGGATCCCTCACTCCCACACATTGACTTACTCGCACGGAAATTGCGTCGCTATGAAATACGAGTACTATGTGTTCTAAGACATTTCCTTCTAAATCGAGTAACGTTTCTATGGAAACGACAGGATTTTCTTTTGGGATACGACAATCTCATTTCCGATCCACTAAACCTTCTTTACTGGATCCCTCACTCCCACACATTGACTTATTCGCACGGAAATTGCGTCGCTATGAAATACGAGTACTATGTGTTCTAAGACATTTCCTTCTAAATCGTGTACCGTTTCTATGGAAACGACAGGATTTTCTTTTGGGATACGACAATCTCATTTCCGATCCACTAATCCTTCTTTACTGCATCCCTCACTCCCACACATTGACGAATTCACACGGAAATTGCGTCACAATGAAATACGAGTACTATGTGTTCTAAGACATTTCCTTCTAAATCGAGTAACGTTTCTATGGAAACGACAAGATTTTCTGTGGGATACGACAATCTCATTTCCGATCCACTAATCCTTCTTTACTGGATCCCTCACTCCCACACATTGACTTATTCGCACGGAAATTGCGTCGCTGTGAAATACGAGTACTATGTGTTCTAAGACATTTCCTTCTAAATCGAGTAACGTTTCTATGGAAACGACAGGATTTTCTTTTGGGATACGACAATCTCATTTCCGATCCACTAATCCTTCTTTACTGCATCCCTCACTCCCACACATTGACGAATTCACACGGACATTGCGTCGCAATGAAATACGAGTACTATGTGTTCTAAAACATTTCCTTCTAAATCGAGTAACGTTTCTATGGAAACGACAGGATTTTCTTTTGAGATACGACAATCACATTTCCGATCCACTAATCCTTCTTTACTGCATCTATCACTCCCACACATTGACCAATTCACACGGAAATTCCGTCGCTATGAAATACGAGTACTATGTGTTCTAAGACATTTCCTTCTAAATCGAGTAACGTTTCTATGGAAACGACAGGATTTTCTTTTGGGATACGACATTCACATTTCCGATCCACTAATCCTTCTTTACTGCATCCCTCACTCCCACACATTGTCGAATTCACACGGAAATTGCGTCGCTATGAAATACTATGTGTTCTAAGACATTTCCTTGTAAATGGAGTAACGATTCTATGGAAACGACAGGATTTCCTTTTGGGATACGACAATCACATTTCCGATCCACTAATCCTTCTTTACTGCATCCCTCACTCCCACACATTGACGAGTTCACACGGAAATTGCGTCGCTATGAGATACTATGGGTTCTATGACTTCTCCTTCTAAATCGAGTAACGTTTCTATGGAAACGACAGGATTTACTTTTGGGATACGACAATCTCAATTCCGATTCACTAATCCTTCTTTACTGCATCCCTCACTCCCACACATTGACGAATTCACATGGAAATTGCGTCGCTATGAATTACTATGGGTTCTATGACGTCTCCTTCTAAATCAAGTAACGTTTCTATGGAAACGACAGGATTTTCTTTTGGGATACGACAATCTCATTTCCGATCCACTAATCCTTCTTTACTGCATCCCTCACTCCCACACATTGACGAATTCACACGGAAATTCCGTCGCTATGAAATACGAGTACTATGTGTTCTAAGACATTTCCTTCTAAATCGAGTAACGTTTCTATGGAAACGACAGGATTTTCTTTTGGGATACGACAATCTCATTTCCGATCCACTAATACTTCTTTACTGCATCTATCACTCCCACACATTGACCAATTCACACGGAAATTGCGTCGCTATGAAATACTATGTGTTCTAAGACATTTCCTTCTAAATCGAGTAACGTTTCTATGGAAACGACAGGATTTTCTTTTGGGATACGACAATCACATTTCCGATCCACTAATCCTTCCTTACTGCATCCCTCACTCCCACACATTGACGAATTCACACGGAAATTGCGTCGCTATGAATTACTATGGGTTCTATGACTTCTCCTTCTAAATCAAGTAACGTTTCCATGGAAACGACAGGACTTTTTTTTGGGATACGACAATCTCATTTCCGATCCCCTAATCCATCTTTACAGCATCCCTCACTCCCAAACATTGACAAATTCACACGGAAATTGCGTCGGTATGAAATACTATGTGTTCTAAGACATTTCCTTCTAAATCGAGAAACGTTTCTATGGAAACGACAGGATTTTCTTTTGGGATACGACAATCTCATTTCCGATCCACTAATCCTTCTTTACTGCATCCCTCACTCCCACACATTGACGAATTCACACGGAAATTCCGTCGCTATGAAATACGAGTACTATGTGTTCTAAGACATTTCCTTCTACATCGAGTATCGTTTCTATGGAAACGACAGGATTTTCTTTTGGGATACGACAATCTCATTTCCGATCCACCAATCCTTCTTTACTGGATCCCTCACTCCCACACATTGATTTATTTGCACGGAAATTGCGTCGCTATGAAATACGAGTACTATGTGTTCTAAGACATTTCCTTCTAAATCGAGTAACGTTTCTATGGAAACGACAGGATTTTCTTTTGGGATACGACAATCTCATTTCCGATCCACTAATCCTTCTTTACTGCATCCCTCACTCCCACACATTGACGAATTCACACGGAAATTGCGTCGCAATGAAATACGAGTACTATGTGTTCTAAGACATTTCCTTCTAAAACGAGTAACGTTTCTATGGAAACGACAGGATTTTCTTTTGGGATACGACAATCTCATTTCCGATCCACTAATCCTTCTTTAGTGCATCCCTCACTCCCACACATTGACTTACTCGCACGGAAATTGCGTCGCTATGAAATACGAGTACTATGTGTTCTAAGACATTTCCTTCTAAATCGAGTAACGTTTCTATGGAAACGACAGGATTTTCTTTTGGGATACGACAATCTCATTTCCGATCCACTAATCCTTCTTTACTGGATCCCTCACTCCCACACATTGACTTATTCGCACGGAAATTGCGTCGCTATGAAATACGAGTACTATGTGTTCTAAGACATTTCCTTCTAAATCGAGTAACGTTTCTATGGAAACGACAGGATTTTCTTTTGGGATACGATAATCTCATTTCCGATCCATTAATCCTTCTTTACTGCATCCCTCACTCCCACACATTGACGAATTCACACGGAAATTGCGTCGCAATGAAAAACGAGTACTATGTGTTCTAAGACATTTCCTTCTAAATCGAGTAACGTTTCTATGGAAACGACAGGATTTTCTTTTGGGATACGACAATCTCATTTCCGATCCACTAATCCTTCTTTACTGGATCCCTCACTCAAACACATTGAATTATTCGCACGGAAATTGCGTCGCTATGAAATACGAGTACTATGTGTTCTAAGACATTTCCTTCTAAATCGAGTAACGTTTCTATGGAAACGACAGGTTTTTCTTTTGGGATACGACAATCTCATTTCCGATCCACTAATCCTTCTTTACTGCATCCCTCACTCCCACACATTGACGAATTCACACGGAAATTGCGTCGCTATGAAATACGAGTACTATGTGTTCTTAGACAATTCCTTCTAAATCAAGTAACGTTTCTATGGAAACGCCAGGATTTTCTTTTGGGATACGACAATCTTATTTCCGATCCACTAATCCTTCTTTACTGCATCTATCACTCCCACACATTGACCAATTCACACGGAAATTGCGTCGCTATGAAATACTATGTGTTCTAAGACATTTCCTTCTAAATCGAGTAACGTTTCTATGGAAACGACAGGATTTTCTTTTGGGATACGTCAATCACATTTCCGATCCACTAATCCTTCTTTACTGCATCCCTCACTCCCACACATTGAAGAATTCACACTGAAATTCCGTCGCTATGAACTACTATGGGTTCTATGACTTCTCCTTCTAAATCGAGTAACGTTTCTATGGAAACGACAGGATTTTCTTTTGGGATACGTCAATAACATTTCCGATCCACTAATCCTTCTTTACTGCATCCCTCACTCCCAAACATTGACAAATTCACACGGAAATTGCGTCGCTATGAAATACTATGTGTTCTAAGACATTTCCTTCTCAATCGAGTAACGTTTCTACTGAAACGACAGGATTTTCTTTTGGGATACGACAATCTCATTTCCGATCCACTAATCCTTCTTTACTGCATTCCTCACTCCCACACATTGACGAATTCACACGGAAATTCCATCGCTATGAAATACGAGTACTATGTGTTCTAAGACATTTCCTTCTAAATCGAGTAACGTTTCTATGGAAACGACAGGATTTTCTTTTGGGATACGACAATCTCATTTCCGATCCACTAATCCTTCTTTACTGCATCCCTCACTCCCACACATTGACGAATTCACACGGAAATTGCGTCGCTATGAAATACGAGTACTATGTGTTCTAAGACATTTCCTTCTAAATCAAGTAACGTTTATATGGAAACGACAGAATTTTCTTTTGGGATACGACAATCACATTTCCGATCCACTAATCCTTCATTACTGCATCTATCACTCCCACACATTGACCAATTCACACGGAAATTGCGTCGCTATGAAATACTATGTGTTCTAAGACATTTCCTTCTAAATCGAGTAACGTTTCTATGGAAACGACAGGATTTTCTTTTGGGATACGACAATCACATTTCCGATCCACTAATCCTTCTTTACTGCATCCCTCACTCCCACACATTGAGGAATTCACACGGACATTCCGTCGCTATGAACTACTATGGGTTCTATGACTTCTCCTTCTAAATCGAGTAACGTTTCTATGGAAACGACAGGATTTTCTTTTCGGATACGACAATCTCATTTCCGATCCACTAATCCTTCTTTACTGCATCCCTCACTCCCACACACTGACCAATTCACACGGAAATTGCGTCGCTATGAAATACTATGTGTTCTAAGACATTTCCTTCTAAATGAGTACGTTTCTATGGAAACGACAGGATTTTCTTTTGGGATACGACAATCTCATTTCCGATCCACTAATCCTTCTTTACTGCATCCCTCACTCCCACACATTGACGAATTCACACGGAAATTGCGACGCTATGAAATACGAGTACTATGTGTTCTAAGACATTTCCTTCTAAATCGAGTAACGTTTCTATGGAAACGACAGGATTTTCTTTTGGGATACGACAATCACATTTCCGATCCACTAATCCTTCTTTACTGCATCTATCACTCCCACACATTGACCAATTCACACGGAAATTGCGTCGCTATGAAATACTATGTGTTCTAAGACATTTCCTTCTAAATCGAGTAACGTTTCTATGGAAACGACAGGATTTTCTTTTGGGATACGACAATCTCATTTCCGATCCACTAATCCTTCTTTACTGCATCCCTCACTCCCACACATTGACGAATTCACACGGAAATTGCGTCGCTATGAAATACTATGTGTTCTAAGACATTTCCTTCTAAATCGAGTAACGTTTCTTTGGAAACGACAGGATTTTCTTTTGGGATACGACAATCTCATTTCCGATCCACTAATCCTTCTTTACTGCATACCTTACTCCCACACATTGACGAATTCACACGGAAATTGCGTCGCTATGAAATACGAGTACTATGTGTTCTAAGACATTTCCTTCTAAATCGAGTAACGTTTCAATGGAAACGACAGGATTTTCTTTTGGGGTACGACAATCACATTTCCGATCCACTAATCCTTCTTTACTGCATCCCTCACCCCCACACATTGACGAATTCACACGGAAATTGCGTCGCTATGAAATACTATGTGTTCTAAGACATTTCCTTCTAAATCGAGTAACGTTTCTATGGAAACGACAGGATTTTCTTTTGGGATACGACAATCTCATTTCCGATCCACTAATCCTTCTTTACTGCATCCCTCACTCCCACACATTGACGAATTCACACGGAAATTGCGTCGCTATGAAATACGAGTACTATGTGTTCTAAGACATTTCCTTCTAAATCGAGTAACGTTTCTATGGAAACGACAGGATTTTCATTTGGGATACGACAATCACATTTCCGATCCACTAATCCTTCTTTACTGCATCCCTCACTCCCACACATTGACCAATTCACACGGAAATTGCGTCGCTATGAAATACTATGTGTTCTAAGACATTTCCTTCTAAATCGAGTAACGTTTCTATGGAAACGACAGGATTTTCTTTTGGGATACGACAATCTCATTTCCGATCCACTAATCCTTCTTTACTGCATCCCCCACTCCCACAAAATTACGAATTCACACGGAAATTGCGTCGCTATGAAATACTATGTGTTCTAAGACATTTCCTTCTAAATCGAGTAACGTTTCTATGGAAACGACAGGATTTTCTTTTGGGATACGACAATCACATTTCCGATCGACTAATCCTTCTTTACTGCATCCCTCACTCCCACACATTGACGAATTCACACGGAAATTGCGTCGCTATGAAATACTATGTGTTCTAAGACATTTCCTTATAAATCGAGTAACGTTTCTTTGGAAACGACAGGATTTTCTTTTGGGATACGACAATCTCATTTCCGATCCACTAATCCTTCTTTACTGCATACCTTACTCCCACACATTGACGAATTCACACGGAAATTGCGTCGCTATGAAATACGAGTACTATGTGTTCTAAGACATTTCCTTCTAAATCGAGTAACGTTTCAATGGAAACGACAGGATTTTCTTTTGGGGTACGACAATCACATTTCCGATCCACTAATCCTTCTTTACTGCATCCCTCACCCCCACACATTGACGAATTCACACGGAAATTGCGTCGCTATGAAATACTATGTGTTCTAAGACATTTCCTTCTAAATCGAGTAACGTTTCTATGGAACGACAGGATTTTCTTTTGGGATACGACAATCTCATTTCCGATCCACTAATCCTTCTTTACTGCATCCCTCACTCCCACACATTGACGAATTCACACGGAAATTGCGTCGCTATGAAATACGAGTACTATGTGTTCTAAGACATTTCCTTCTAAATCGAGTAACGTTTCTATGGAAACGACAGGATTTTCATTTGGGATACGACAATCACATTTCCGATCCACTAATCCTTCTTTACTGCATCCCTCACTCCCACACATTGACCAATTCACACGGAAATTGCGTCGCTATGAAATACTATGTGTTCTAAGACATTTCCTTCTAAATCGAGTAACGTTTCTATGGAAACGACAGGATTTTCTTTTGGGATACGACAATCTCATTTCCGATCCACTAATCCTTCTTTACTGCATCCCTCACTCCCACAAAATTACGAATTCACACGGAAATTGCGTCGCTATGAAATACTATGTGTTCTAAGACATTTCCTTCTAAATCGAGTAACGTTTCTATGGAAACGACAGGATTTTCTTTTGGGATACGACAATCACATTTCCGATCGACTAATCCTTCTTTACTGCATCCCTCACTCCCACACATTGTCGAATTCACACGGAAATTGCGTCGCTATGAAATACTATGTGTTCTAAGACATTTCCTTGTAAATGGTGTAACGATTCTATGGAAACGACAGGATTTTCTTTTGGGATACGACAATCTCATTTCCGATCCACTAATCCTTCTTTACTGGATCCCTCACTCTCACACATTGACTTATTCACACGGAAATTGCGTCGCTATGAAATGCAAGTACTATGTGTTCATAGACATTTCCTTCTAAATCGAGTAACGTTTCTATGGAAACGACAGGATTTTCTTTTGGGATACGACAATCTCATTTCCGATCCATTAATCCCTCTTTACTGCATCCCTCACTCCCACACATTGTCGAATTCACACGGAAATTGCGTCGCTATGAAATACGAGTACTATGTGTTCTAAGACATTTCCTTCTAAATCGAGTAACGTTTCTATGGAAACGACAGGATTTTCTTTTGGGATACGACAATCACATTTCCGATCCACTAATCCTTCTTTACTGCATCTATCACTCCCACCCATTGACCAATTCACACGGAAATCGCGTCGCTATGAAATACTACGCGTTCTAAGACATTTCCTTCTAAATCGAGTAACGTTTCTATGGAAACGACAGGATTTTCTTTTGGGATACGACAATCTAATTTCCGATCCACTAAGCCTTCTTTACTGCATCCCACACTCCCACTCATTGACGAATTCACACGGAAATTGCGTCGCTATGAAATACTATGTGTTCTAAGACATTTCCTTCTGAATCGAGTAACGTTTCTATGGAAACGACAGGATTTTCTTTTGGGATACGACAATCACATTTCCGATCCAGTAATCCTTCTTTACTGCATCCCTCACTCCCACACATTGCCGAATTCACACGGAAATTGCGTCGCTATGAAATACTATGTGTTCTAAGACATTTCCTTGTAAATGGAGTAACGATTCTATGGAAACGACAGGATTTCCTTTTGGGATACGACAATCACATTTCCGATCCACTAATCCTTCTTTACTGCATCCCTCACTCCCACACATTGACGAGTTCACACGGAAATTGCGTCGCTATGAAATACTATGGCTTCTATGACTTCTCCTTCTAAATCGAGTAACGTTTCTATGGAAACGACAGGATTTTCTTTTGGGATACGACAATCTCATTTCCGATCCACTAATCCTTCTTTACTGCATCCCTCACTCCCACACATTGACGAATTCACACGGAAATTGCGTCGCTATGAAACACTATGGGTTCTCTGACTTCTCCTTCTAAATCGAGTATCGTTTCTATGGAAACGACAGGATTTTCTTTTGGGATACGACAATCACATTTCCGATCCACTAATCCTTCTTTACTGCATCCCTCACTCCCTCACATTGACGGATTCACACGGAAATTGGGTCGCTATGAAATACTATGGGTTCTATGACTTCTCTTTCTAAATCAAGTAACGTTTCTATGGAAACGACAGGATTTTCTTCTGGGATACGACAGTCTCATTTCCGATCCACTAATCCTTCTTTACTGCATCCCTCACTCCCACACATTGACGAATTTACACGGAAATTGCGTCGCTATGAAATACTATGTGTTCTAAGACATTTCCTTCTAAATCGAGTAACGTTTCTATGGAAACGACAGGATTTTCTTTTGGGATACGACAATCACATTTCCGATCCACTAATCCTTCTTTACTGCATCCCTCACTCCCACTCATTGACGAATTCACACGGAAATTGCGTCGCTATGAAATACTATGTGTTCTAAGACATTTCCATCTAAATTGAGTAACGTTTCTATAGAAACGACAGGATTTTCTTTTGGGATACGACAATCTCCTTTCCGATCCACTAATCCTTCTTTACTGCATCCCTCCTTCTAAATCGACTAACGTTTCTATGCAAACGACAGGATTTTCTTTTGGGATACGACAATCTCATTTCCGATCCACTAATCCTTCTTTACTGCATCCCTCACTCCCACACATTGACGATTTCACACGGAAATTGCGTCGCTATTAAATACTATGTGTTCTAAGACATTTCCTTCTAAATCGAGTAACGTTTCTATGGAAACGACAGGATTTTCTTTTGGGATACGACAATCACATTTCCGATCCACTAATCCTTCTTTACTGCATCCCTCACTCCCACACATTGACGAATTCACACGGAAATTGCGTGGCTATGAAATACTATGGGTTCTATGACATTTCCTTCTAAATCGAGTAACGTTTCAATGGAAACGACAGGATTTTCTTTTGGGATACGACAATCTCATTTCCGATCCACTAATCCTTCTTTACTGCATCCCTCACTCCCACTCATTGACGAATTCACACGGAAATTACGTCGCTAAGAAATACTACGGGTTCTATGACTTCTCCTTCTAAATCGAGTAACGTTTCTATGGAAACGACAGGATTTTCTTTTGGGATACGACATCCACATTTCCGATCCACTAATCCTTCTTTACTGCATCCCTCACTCCCACACATTGACGAATTCACACGGAAATTGCGTCGCTTAGAAATACTATGTGTTCTAAGACATTTCCTTCTAAATCGAGTAACGTTTCTATGGAAACGACAGGTTTTTCTTTTGGGATACGACAAACTCATTTCCGATCCACTAATCCTTCTTTACTGCATCCCTCACTCCCACACATTGACGAATTCACACGGAAATTGCGTCGCTATGAAATACTATGTGTTCTAAGACATTTCCTTCTAAATCGAGTAACGTTTCTATGGAAACGACAGGATTTTCTTTTGGGATACGACAATCACATTTCCGATCCACTAATCCTTCTTTACTGCATCCCTCACTCCCACACATTGACGAATTCACACGGAAATTGCGTCGCCATGAAATACGACTACTATGTGTTCTAAGACATTTCCTTCTAAATCGAGTAACGTTTCTATGGAAACGACAGGATTTTCTTTTGGGATACGACAATCACATTTCCGATGCACTAATCCTTCTTTACTGCATCCCTCACTTACAAACATTGACGAATTCACACGGAAATTGCGTCGCTATGAAATACGAGTACTATGTGTTCTAAGACATTTCCTTCTAAAACGAGTAACGTTTCTATGGAAACGACAGGATTTTCTTTTGGGATACGACAATCTCATTTCCGATCCACTAATCTTTCTTTACTGCATCCCTCACTCGCACACATTGACGAATTCACACGGAATCTGCGTCGCTACGAAATACGAGTACTATGTGTTCTAAGACATTTTCCTCTAAATCGAGTAACGTGTCTATGGAAACGACAGGATTTTCTTTTGGGATACGACGATCTCATTTCCGATCCACTAATCCTTCTTTACTGCATCCCTCACTCCCACACATTGACAAATTCACACGGAAATTGCGTCGCTATGAAATACTATGTGTTCTAAGACATTTCCTTCTAAATCGAGTAACGTTTCTATGGAAACGACAGGATTTTCTTTTGGGATACGACAATCACATTTCCGATCCACTAATCCTTCTTTACTGCATCCCTCACTCCCAAACATTGACGAATTCACACGGAAATTGCGTCGCTATGAAATACTATGTGTTCTATGACATTTCTTTCTAAATCGAGTAACGTTTCTATGGAAACGACAGGGTTTTCTTTTGGGATACGACAATCTCATTTCCGATCCACTAATCCTTCTTTACTGCATCCCTCACTCCCACACATTGACGAATTCACACGGAAATTGCGTCGCTATGAAACACGAGTACTATGTGTTCTAAGACATTTCCTTCTAAATCGAGTAACGTTTCTATGGAAACGACAGGATTTTCTTTTGGGATACGACTATCACATTTCCGATCCACTAATCCTTCTTTACTGCGTCCCTCACTCCCAAACATTGACGAATTCACACGGAAATTCCGTCGCTATGAAATACGAGTACTATGTGTTCTAAGACATTTCCTTCTAAATCGAGTAACGTTTCTGTGGAAACAACAGGATTTTCTTCTGGGATACGAAAATCTCATTTCCGATCCACTAATCCTTCTTTACTGCATCCCTCACTCCCACACATTGACGAATTCACACGGAAATTGCGTCGCTATGGAATGCTATGTGTTCTAAGACGTTTCCTTCTAAATCGAGTAACGTTTCTATTTAAAAGACAGGATTTTCTTTTGGGATACGACAATCTCATATCCGATCCACTAATCCTTCTTTACTGCATCCCTCACTCCCACACATTGACGAATTCACACGGAAATTGCGACGCTATGAAATACGAGTACTATGTGTTCTAAGACATTTCCTTCTAAATCGAGTAACGTTTCTATGGAAACGACAGGATTTTCTTTTGGGATACGACAATCACATTTCCGATCCACTAATCCTTCTTTACTGCATCTATCACTCCCAGACATTGACCAATTCACACGGAAATTGCGTCGCTATGAAATACTATGTGTTCTAAGACATTTCCTTCTAAATCGAGTAACGTTTCTATGGAAACGACAGGATTTTCTTTTGGGATACGACAATCTCATTTCCGATCCACTAATCCTTCTTTACTGCATCCCTCACTCCCACACATTGACGAATTCACACGGAAATTGCGTCGCTATGAAATACTATGTGTTCTAAGACATTTCCTTCTAAATCGAGTAACGTTTCTATGGAAACGACAGGATTTTCTTTTGGGATACGACAATCTCATTTCCGATCCACTAATCCTTCTTTACTGCATACCTTACTCCCACACATTGACGAATTCACACGGAAATTGCGTCGCTATGAAATACGAGTACTATGTGTTCTAAGACATTTCCTTCTAAATCGAGTAACGTTTCAATGGAAACGACAGGATTTTCTTTTGGGGTACGACAATCACATTTCCGATCCACTAATCCTTCTTTACTGCATCCCTCACCCCCACACATTGACGAATTCACACGGAAATTGCGTCGCTATGAAATACTATGTGTTCTAAGACATTTATTTCTAAATCGAGTAACGTTTCTATGGAAACGACAGGATTTTCTTTTGGGATACGACAATCTCATTTCCGATCCACTAATCCTTCTTTACTGCATCCCTCACTCCCACACATTGACGAATTCACACGGAAATTGCGTCGCTATGAAATACGAGTACTATGTGTTCTAAGACATTTCCTTCTAAATCGAGTAACGTTTCTATGGAAACGACAGGATTTTCTTTTGGGATACGACAATCACATTTCCGATCCACTAATCCTTCTTTACTGCATCCCTCACTCCCACACATTGACCAATTCACACGGAAATTGCGTCGCTATGAAATACTATGTGTTCTAAGACATTTCCTTCTAAATCGAGTAACGTTTCTATGGAAACGACAGGATTTTCTTTTGGGATACGACAATCTCATTTCCGATCCACTAATCCTTCTTTACTGCATCCCTCACTCCCACAAAATAACGAATTCACACGGAAATTGCGTCGCTATGAAATACTATGTGTTCTAAGACATTTCCTTCTAAATCGAGTAACGTTTCTATGGAAACGACACGATTTTCTTTTGGGATACGACAATCACATTTCCGATCCACTAATCCTTCTTTACTGCATCCCTCACTCCCACACATTGTCGAATTCACACGGAAATTGCGTCGCTATGAAATACTATGTGTTCTAAGACATTTCCTTGTAAATGGAGTAACGATTCTATGGAAACGACAGGATTTTCTTTTGGGATACGACAATCTCATTTCCGATCCACTAATCCTTCTTTACTGGATCCCTCACTCTCACACATTGACTTATTCACACGGAAATTGCGTCGCTATGAAATGCAAGTACTATGTGTTCTAAGACATTTCCTTCTAAATCGAGTAACGTTTCTATGGAAACGACAGGATTTTCTTTTGGGATACGACAATCTCATTTCCGATCCATTAATCCCTCTTTACTGCATCCCTCACTCCCACACATTGTCGAATTCACACGGAAATTGCGTCGCTATGAAATACGAGTACTATGTGTTCTAAGACATTTCCTTCTAAATCGAGTAACGTTTCTATGGAAACGACAGGATTTTCTTTTGGGATACGACAATCACATTTCCGATCCACTAATCCTTCTTTACTGCATCTATCACTCCCACCCATTGACCAATTCACACGGAAATTGCGTCGCTATGAAATACTATGTGTTCTAAGACATTTCCTTCTAAATCGAGTAACGTTTCTATGGAAACGACAGGATTTTCTTTTGGGATACGACAATCACATTTCCGATCCACTAATCCTTCTTTACTGCATCCCTCACTCCCACACATTGACGAATTCACACGGAAATTGCGTCGCCATGAAATACGACTACTATGTGTTCTAAGACATTTCCTTCTAAATCGAGTAACGTTTCTATGGAAACGACAGGATTTTCTTTTGGGATACGACAATCACATTTCCGATGCACTAATCCTTCTTTACTGCATCCCTCACTTACAAACATTGACGAATTCACACGGAAATTGCGTCGCTATGAAATACGAGTACTATGTGTTCTAAGACATTTCCTTCTAAAACGAGTAACGTTTCTATGGAAACGACAGGATTTTCTTTTGGGATACGACAATCTCATTTCCGATCCACTAATCTTTCTTTACTGCATCCCTCACTCGCACACATTGACGAATTCACACGGAATCTGCGTCGCTACGAAATACGAGTACTATGTGTTCTAAGACATTTTCCTCTAAATCGAGTAACGTGTCTATGGAAACGACAGGATTTTCTTTTGGGATACGACGATCTCATTTCCGATCCACTAATCCTTCTTTACTGCATCCCTCACTCCCACACATTGACAAATTCACACGGAAATTGCGTCGCTATGAAATACTATGTGTTCTAAGACATTTCCTTCTAAATCGAGTAACGTTTCTATGGAAACGACAGGATTTTCTTTTGGGATACGACAATCACATTTCCGATCCACTAATCCTTCTTTACTGCATCCCTCACTCCCAAACATTGACGAATTCACACGGAAATTGCGTCGCTATGAAATACTATGTGTTCTATGACATTTCTTTCTAAATCGAGTAACGTTTCTATGGAAACGACAGGGTTTTCTTTTGGGATACGACAATCTCATTTCCGATCCACTAATCCTTCTTTACTGCATCCCTCACTCCCACACATTGACGAATTCACACGGAAATTGCGTCGCTATGAAACACGAGTACTATGTGTTCTAAGACATTTCCTTCTAAATCGAGTAACGTTTCTATGGAAACGACAGGATTTTCTTTTGGGATACGACTATCACATTTCCGATCCACTAATCCTTCTTTACTGCGTCCCTCACTCCCAAACATTGACGAATTCACACGGAAATTCCGTCGCTATGAAATACGAGTACTATGTGTTCTAAGACATTTCCTTCTAAATCGAGTAACGTTTCTGTGGAAACAACAGGATTTTCTTCTGGGATACGAAAATCTCATTTCCGATCCACTAATCCTTCTTTACTGCATCCCTCACTCCCACACATTGACGAATTCACACGGAAATTGCGTCGCTATGGAATGCTATGTGTTCTAAGACGTTTCCTTCTAAATCGAGTAACGTTTCTATTTAAAAGACAGGATTTTCTTTTGGGATACGACAATCTCATATCCGATCCACTAATCCTTCTTTACTGCATCCCTCACTCCCACACATTGACGAATTCACACGGAAATTGCGACGCTATGAAATACGAGTACTATGTGTTCTAAGACATTTCCTTCTAAATCGAGTAACGTTTCTATGGAAACGACAGGATTTTCTTTTGGGATACGACAATCACATTTCCGATCCACTAATCCTTCTTTACTGCATCTATCACTCCCAGACATTGACCAATTCACACGGAAATTGCGTCGCTATGAAATACTATGTGTTCTAAGACATTTCCTTCTAAATCGAGTAACGTTTCTATGGAAACGACAGGATTTTCTTTTGGGATACGACAATCTCATTTCCGATCCACTAATCCTTCTTTACTGCATCCCTCACTCCCACACATTGACGAATTCACACGGAAATTGCGTCGCTATGAAATACTATGTGTTCTAAGACATTTCCTTCTAAATCGAGTAACGTTTCTATGGAAACGACAGGATTTTCTTTTGGGATACGACAATCTCATTTCCGATCCACTAATCCTTCTTTACTGCATACCCTACTCCCACACATTGACGAATTCACACGGAAATTGCGTCGCTATGAAATACGAGTACTATGTGTTCTAAGACATTTCCTTCTAAATCGAGTAACGTTTCAATGGAAACGACAGGATTTTCTTTTGGGGTACGACAATCACATTTCCGATCCACTAATCCTTCTTTACTGCATCCCTCACCCCCACACATTGACGAATTCACACGGAAATTGCGTCGCTATGAAATACTATGTGTTCTAAGACATTTATTTCTAAATCGAGTAACGTTTCTATGGAAACGACAGGATTTTCTTTTGGGATACGACAATCTCATTTCCGATCCACTAATCCTTCTTTACTGCATCCCTCACTCCCACACATTGACGAATTCACACGGAAATTGCGTCGCTATGAAATACGAGTACTATGTGTTCTAAGACATTTCCTTCTAAATCGAGTAACGTTTCTATGGAAACGACAGGATTTTCTTTTGGGATACGACAATCACATTTCCGATCCACTAATCCTTCTTTACTGCATCCCTCACTCCCACACATTGACCAATTCACACGGAAATTGCGTCGCTATGAAATACTATGTGTTCTAAGACATTTCCTTCTAAATCGAGTAACGTTTCTATGGAAACGACAGGATTTTCTTTTGGGATACGACAATCTCATTTCCGATCCACTAATCCTTCTTTACTGCATCCCTCACTCCCACTCATTGACGAATTCACACGGAAATTACGTCGCTAAGAAATACTACGGGTTCTATGACTTCTCCTTCTAAATCGAGTAACGTTTCTATGGAAACGACAGGATTTTCTTTTGGGATACGACATCCACATTTCCGATCCACTAATCCTTCTTTACTGCATCCCTCACTCCCACACATTGACGAATTCACACGGAAATTGCGTCGCTTAGAAATACTATGTGTTCTAAGACATTTCCTTCTAAATCGAGTAACGTTTCTATGGAAACGACAGGTTTTTCTTTTGGGATACGACAAACTCATTTCCGATCCACTAATCCTTCTTTACTGCATCCCTCACTCCCACACATTGACGAATTCACACGGAAATTGCGTCGCTATGAAATACTATGTGTTCTAAGACATTTCCTTCTAAATCGAGTAACGTTTCTATGGAAACGACAGGATTTTCTTTTGGGATACGACAATCACATTTCCGATCCACTAATCCTTCTTTACTGCATCCCTCACTCCCACACATTGACGAATTCACACGGAAATTGCGTCGCCATGAAATACGACTACTATGTGTTCTAAGACATTTCCTTCTAAATCGAGTAACGTTTCTATGGAAACGACAGGATTTTCTTTTGGGATACGACAATCACATTTCCGATGCACTAATCCTTCTTTACTGCATCCCTCACTTACAAACATTGACGAATTCACACGGAAATTGCGTCGCTATGAAATACGAGTACTATGTGTTCTAAGACATTTCCTTCTAAAACGAGTAACGTTTCTATGGAAACGACAGGATTTTCTTTTGGGATACGACAATCTCATTTCCGATCCACTAATCTTTCTTTACTGCATCCCTCACTCGCACACATTGACGAATTCACACGGAATCTGCGTCGCTACGAAATACGAGTACTATGTGTTCTAAGACATTTTCCTCTAAATCGAGTAACGTGTCTATGGAAACGACAGGATTTTCTTTTGGGATACGACGATCTCATTTCCGATCCACTAATCCTTCTTTACTGCATCCCTCACTCCCACACATTGACAAATTCACACGGAAATTGCGTCGCTATGAAATACTATGTGTTCTAAGACATTTCCTTCTAAATCGAGTAACGTTTCTATGGAAACGACAGGATTTTCTTTTGGGATACGACAATCACATTTCCGATCCACTAATCCTTCTTTACTGCATCCCTCACTCCCAAACATTGACGAATTCACACGGAAATTGCGTCGCTATGAAATACTATGTGTTCTATGACATTTCTTTCTAAATCGAGTAACGTTTCTATGGAAACGACAGGGTTTTCTTTTGGGATACGACAATCTCATTTCCGATCCACTAATCCTTCTTTACTGCATCCCTCACTCCCACACATTGACGAATTCACACGGAAATTGCGTCGCTATGAAACACGAGTACTATGTGTTCTAAGACATTTCCTTCTAAATCGAGTAACGTTTCTATGGAAACGACAGGATTTTCTTTTGGGATACGACTATCACATTTCCGATCCACTAATCCTTCTTTACTGCGTCCCTCACTCCCAAACATTGACGAATTCACACGGAAATTCCGTCGCTATGAAATACGAGTACTATGTGTTCTAAGACATTTCCTTCTAAATCGAGTAACGTTTCTGTGGAAACAACAGGATTTTCTTCTGGGATACGAAAATCTCATTTCCGATCCACTAATCCTTCTTTACTGCATCCCTCACTCCCACACATTGACGAATTCACACGGAAATTGCGTCGCTATGGAATGCTATGTGTTCTAAGACGTTTCCTTCTAAATCGAGTAACGTTTCTATTTAAAAGACAGGATTTTCTTTTGGGATACGACAATCTCATATCCGATCCACTAATCCTTCTTTACTGCATCCCTCACTCCCACACATTGACGAATTCACACGGAAATTGCGACGCTATGAAATACGAGTACTATGTGTTCTAAGACATTTCCTTCTAAATCGAGTAACGTTTCTATGGAAACGACAGGATTTTCTTTTGGGATACGACAATCACATTTCCGATCCACTAATCCTTCTTTACTGCATCTATCACTCCCAGACATTGACCAATTCACACGGAAATTGCGTCGCTATGAAATACTATGTGTTCTAAGACATTTCCTTCTAAATCGAGTAACGTTTCTATGGAAACGACAGGATTTTCTTTTGGGATACGACAATCTCATTTCCGATCCACTAATCCTTCTTTACTGCATCCCTCACTCCCACACATTGACGAATTCACACGGAAATTGCGTCGCTATGAAATACTATGTGTTCTAAGACATTTCCTTCTAAATCGAGTAACGTTTCTATGGAAACGACAGGATTTTCTTTTGGGATACGACAATCTCATTTCCGATCCACTAATCCTTCTTTACTGCATACCTTACTCCCACACATTGACGAATTCACACGGAAATTGCGTCGCTATGAAATACGAGTACTATGTGTTCTAAGACATTTCCTTCTAAATCGAGTAACGTTTCAATGGAAACGACAGGATTTTCTTTTGGGGTACGACAATCACATTTCCGATCCACTAATCCTTCTTTACTGCATCCCTCACCCCCACACATTGACGAATTCACACGGAAATTGCGTCGCTATGAAATACTATGTGTTCTAAGACATTTATTTCTAAATCGAGTAACGTTTCTATGGAAACGACAGGATTTTCTTTTGGGATACGACAATCTCATTTCCGATCCACTAATCCTTCTTTACTGCATCCCTCACTCCCACACATTGACGAATTCACACGGAAATTGCGTCGCTATGAAATACGAGTACTATGTGTTCTAAGACATTTCCTTCTAAATCGAGTAACGTTTCTATGGAAACGACAGGATTTTCTTTTGGGATACGACAATCACATTTCCGATCCACTAATCCTTCTTTACTGCATCCCTCACTCCCACACATTGACCAATTCACACGGAAATTGCGTCGCTATGAAATACTATGTGTTCTAAGACATTTCCTTCTAAATCGAGTAACGTTTCTATGGAAACGACAGGATTTTCTTTTGGGATACGACAATCTCATTTCCGATCCACTAATCCTTCTTTACTGCATCCCTCACTCCCACAAAATAACGAATTCACACGGAAATTGCGTCGCTATGAAATACTATGTGTTCTAAGACATTTCCTTCTAAATCGAGTAACGTTTCTATGGAAACGACACGATTTTCTTTTGGGATACGACAATCACATTTCCGATCCACTAATCCTTCTTTACTGCATCCCTCACTCCCACACATTGTCGAATTCACACGGAAATTGCGTCGCTATGAAATACTATGTGTTCTAAGACATTTCCTTGTAAATGGAGTAACGATTCTATGGAAACGACAGGATTTTCTTTTGGGATACGACAATCTCATTTCCGATCCACTAATCCTTCTTTACTGGATCCCTCACTCTCACACATTGACTTATTCACACGGAAATTGCGTCGCTATGAAATGCAAGTACTATGTGTTCTAAGACATTTCCTTCTAAATCGAGTAACGTTTCTATGGAAACGACAGGATTTTCTTTTGGGATACGACAATCTCATTTCCGATCCATTAATCCCTCTTTACTGCATCCCTCACTCCCACACATTGTCGAATTCACACGGAAATTGCGTCGCTATGAAATACGAGTACTATGTGTTCTAAGACATTTCCTTCTAAATCGAGTAACGTTTCTATGGAAACGACAGGATTTTCTTTTGGGATACGACAATCACATTTCCGATCCACTAATCCTTCTTTACTGCATCTATCACTCCCACCCATTGACCAATTCACACGGAAATTGCGTCGCTATGAAATACTATGTGTTCTAAGACATTTCCTTCTAAATCGAGTAACGTTTCTATGGAAACGACAGGATTTTCTTTTGGGATACGACAATCACATTTCCGATCCACTAATCCTTCTTTACTGCATCCCTCACTCCCACACATTGACGAATTCACACGGAAATTGCGTCGCCATGAAATACGACTACTATGTGTTCTAAGACATTTCCTTCTAAATCGAGTAACGTTTCTATGGAAACGACAGGATTTTCTTTTGGGATACGACAATCACATTTCCGATGCACTAATCCTTCTTTACTGCATCCCTCACTTACAAACATTGACGAATTCACACGGAAATTGCGTCGCTATGAAATACGAGTACTATGTGTTCTAAGACATTTCCTTCTAAAACGAGTAACGTTTCTATGGAAACGACAGGATTTTCTTTTGGGATACGACAATCTCATTTCCGATCCACTAATCTTTCTTTACTGCATCCCTCACTCGCACACATTGACGAATTCACACGGAATCTGCGTCGCTACGAAATACGAGTACTATGTGTTCTAAGACATTTTCCTCTAAATCGAGTAACGTGTCTATGGAAACGACAGGATTTTCTTTTGGGATACGACGATCTCATTTCCGATCCACTAATCCTTCTTTACTGCATCCCTCACTCCCACACATTGACAAATTCACACGGAAATTGCGTCGCTATGAAATACTATGTGTTCTAAGACATTTCCTTCTAAATCGAGTAACGTTTCTATGGAAACGACAGGATTTTCTTTTGGGATACGACAATCACATTTCCGATCCACTAATCCTTCTTTACTGCATCCCTCACTCCCAAACATTGACGAATTCACACGGAAATTGCGTCGCTATGAAATACTATGTGTTCTATGACATTTCTTTCTAAATCGAGTAACGTTTCTATGGAAACGACAGGGTTTTCTTTTGGGATACGACAATCTCATTTCCGATCCACTAATCCTTCTTTACTGCATCCCTCACTCCCACACATTGACGAATTCACACGGAAATTGCGTCGCTATGAAACACGAGTACTATGTGTTCTAAGACATTTCCTTCTAAATCGAGTAACGTTTCTATGGAAACGACAGGATTTTCTTTTGGGATACGACTATCACATTTCCGATCCACTAATCCTTCTTTACTGCGTCCCTCACTCCCAAACATTGACGAATTCACACGGAAATTCCGTCGCTATGAAATACGAGTACTATGTGTTCTAAGACATTTCCTTCTAAATCGAGTAACGTTTCTGTGGAAACAACAGGATTTTCTTCTGGGATACGAAAATCTCATTTCCGATCCACTAATCCTTCTTTACTGCATCCCTCACTCCCACACATTGACGAATTCACACGGAAATTGCGTCGCTATGGAATGCTATGTGTTCTAAGACGTTTCCTTCTAAATCGAGTAACGTTTCTATTTAAAAGACAGGATTTTCTTTTGGGATACGACAATCTCATATCCGATCCACTAATCCTTCTTTACTGCATCCCTCATTCCCACACATTGACGAATTCACACGGAAATTGCGACGCTATGAAATACGAGTACTATGTGTTCTAAGACATTTCCTTCTAAATCGAGTAACGTTTCTATGGAAACGACAGGATTTTCTTTTGGGATACGACAATCACATTTCCGATCCACTAATCCTTCTTTACTGCATCTATCACTCCCAGACATTGACCAATTCACACGGAAATTGCGTCGCTATGAATTACTATGTGTTCTAAGACATTTCCTTCTAAATCGAGTAACGTTTCTATGGAAACGACAGGATTTTCTTTTGGGATACGACAATCTCATTTCCGATCCACTAATCCTTCTTTACTGCATCCCTCACTCCCACACATTGACGAATTCACACGGAAATTGCGTCGCTATGAAATACTATGTGTTCTAAGACATTTCCTTCTAAATCGAGTAACGTTTCTATGGAAACGACAGGATTTTCTTTTGGGATACGACAATCTCATTTCCGATCCACTAATCCTTCTTTACTGCATACCTTACTCCCACACATTGACGAATTCACACGGAAATTGCGTCGCTATGAAATACGAGTACTATGTGTTCTAAGACATTTCCTTCTAAATCGAGTAACGTTTCAATGGAAACGACAGGATTTTCTTTTGGGGTACGACAATCACATTTCCGATCCACTAATCCTTCTTTACTGCATCCCTCACCCCCACACATTGACGAATTCACACGGAAATTGCGTCGCTATGAAATACTATGTGTTCTAAGACATTTATTTCTAAATCGAGTAACGTTTCTATGGAAACGACAGGATTTTCTTTTGGGATACGACAATCTCATTTCCGATCCACTAATCCTTCTTTACTGCATCCCTCACTCCCACACATTGACGAATTCACACGGAAATTGCGTCGCTATGAAATACGAGTACTATGTGTTCTAAGACATTTCCTTCTAAATCGAGTAACGTTTCTATGGAAACGACAGGATTTTCTTTTGGGATACGACAATCACATTTCCGATCCACTAATCCTTCTTTACTGCATCCCTCACTCCCACACATTGACCAATTCACACGGAAATTGCGTCGCTATGAAATACTATGTGTTCTAAGACATTTCCTTCTAAATCGAGTAACGTTTCTATGGAAACGACAGGATTTTCTTTTGGGATACGACAATCTCATTTCCGATCCACTAATCCTTCTTTACTGCATCCCTCACTCCCACAAAATAACGAATTCACACGGAAATTGCGTCGCTATGAAATACTATGTGTTCTAAGACATTTCCTTCTAAATCGAGTAACGTTTCTATGGAAACGACACGATTTTCTTTTGGGATACGACAATCACATTTCCGATCCACTAATCCTTCTTTACTGCATCCCTCACTCCCACACATTGTCGAATTCACACGGAAATTGCGTCGCTATGAAATACTATGTGTTCTAAGACATTTCCTTGTAAATGGAGTAACGATTCTATGGAAACGACAGGATTTTCTTTTGGGATACGACAATCTCATTTCCGATCCACTAATCCTTCTTTACTGGATCCCTCACTCTCACACATTGACTTATTCACACGGAAATTGCGTCGCTATGAAATGCAAGTACTATGTGTTCTAAGACATTTCCTTCTAAATCGAGTAACGTTTCTATGGAAACGACAGGATTTTCTTTTGGGATACGACAATCTCATTTCCGATCCATTAATCCCTCTTTACTGCATCCCTCACTCCCACACATTGTCGAATTCACACGGAAATTGCGTCGCTATGAAATACGAGTACTATGTGTTCTAAGACATTTCCTTCTAAATCGAGTAACGTTTCTATGGAAACGACAGGATTTTCTTTTGGGATACGACAATCACATTTCCGATCCACTAATCCTTCTTTACTGCATCTATCACTCCCACCCATTGACCAATTCACACGGAAATCGCGTCGCTATGAAATACTACGCGTTCTAAGACATTTCCTTTTAAATCGAGTAACGTTTCTATGGAAACGACAGGATTTTCTTTTGGGATACGACAATCTCATTTCCGATCCACTAAGCCTTCTTTACTGCATCCCACACTCCCACTCATCGACGAATTCACACGGAAATTGCGTCGCTATGAAATACTATGTGTTCTAAGACATTTCCTTCTGAATCGAGTAACGTTTCTATGGAAACGACAGGATTTTCTTTTGGGATACGACAATCACATTTCCGATCCAGTAATCCTTCTTTACTGCATCCCTCACTCCCACACATTGCCGAATTCACACGGAAATTGCGTCGCTATGAAATACTATGTGTTCTAAGACATTTCCTTGTAAATGGAGTAACGATTCTATGGAAACGACAGGATTTCCTTTTGGGATACGACAATCACATTTCCGATCCACTAATCCTTCTTTACTGCATCCCTCACTCCCACACATTGACGAGTTCACACGGAAATTGCGTCGCTTTGAAATACAATGGCTTCTATGACTTCTCCTTCTAAATCGAGTAACGTTTCTATGGAAACGACAGGATTTTCTTTTGGGATACGACAATCTCATTTCCGATCCACTAATCCTTCTTTACTGCATCCCTCACTCCCACACATTGACGAATTCACACGGAAATTGCGTCGCTATGAAACACTATGGGTTCTCTGACTTCTCCTTCTAAATCGAGTATCGTTTCTATGGAAACGACAGGATTTTCTTTTGGGATACGACAATCACATTTCCGATCCACTAATCCTTCTTTACTGCATCCCTCACTCCCTCACATTGACGGATTCACACGGAAATTGGGTCGCTATGAAATACTATGGGTTCTAAGACACTTCCTTCTAAATCGAGTAACGTTTCTATGGAAACGACAGGATTTTCTTTTGGGATACGACAATCACATTTCCGATCCACTAATCCTTCTTTACTGCATCCCTCACTCCCACTCATTGACGAATTCACACGGAAATTGCGTCGCTATGAAATACTATGTGTTCTAAGACATTTCCATCTAAATTGAGTAACGTTTCAATAGAAACGACAGGATTTTCTTTTGGGATACGACAATCTCCTTTCCGATCCACTAATCCTTCTTTACTGCATCCCTCCTTCTAAATCGACTAACGTTTCTATGCAAACGACAGGATTTTCTTTTGGGATACGACAATCTCATTTCCGATCCACTAATCCTTCTTTACTGCATCCCTCACTCCCACACATTGACGATTTCAAACTAAAATTGCGTCGCTATTAAATACTATGTGTTCTAAGACATTTCCTTCTAAATCGAGTAACGTTTCTATGGAAACGACACGATTTTCTTTTGGGATACGACAATCACATTTCCGATCCACTAATCCTTCTTTACTGCATCCCTCACTCCCACACATTGACGAATTCACACGGAAATTGCGTGGCTATGAAATACTATGGGTTCTATGACATTTCCTTCTAAATCGAGTAACGTTTCAATGGAAACGACAGGATTTTCTTTTGGGATACGACAATCTCATTTCCGATCCACTAATCCTTCTTTACTGCAACCCTCACTCCCACTCATTGACGAATTCACACGGAAATTACGTCGCTATGAAATACTACGGGTTCTATGACTTCTCCTTCTAAATCGAGTAACGTTTCTATGGAAACGACAGGATTTTCTTTTGGGATACGACATCCACATTTCCGATCCACTAATCCTTCTTTACTGCATCCCTCACTCCCACACATTGACGAATTCACACGGAAATTGCGTCGCTTAGAAATGCTATGTGTTCTAAGACATTTCCTTCTAAATCGAGTAACGTTTCTATGGAAACGACAGGTTTTTCTTTTGGGATACGACAAACTCATTTCCGATCCACTAATCCTTCTTTACTGCATCCCTCACTCCCACACATTGACGAATTCACACGGAAATTGCGTCGCTATGAAATACTATGTGTTCTAAGACATTTCCTTCTAAATCGAGTAACGTTTCTATGGAAACGACAGGATTTTCTTTTGGGATACGACAATCACATTTCCGATCCACTAATCCTTCTTTACTGCATCCCTCACTCCCACACATTGACGAATTCACACGGAAATTGCGTCGCCATGAAATACGACTACTATGTGTTCTAAGACATTTCCTTCTAAATCGAGTAACGTTTCTATGGAAACGACAGGATTTTGTTTTGGGATACGACAATCACATTTCCGATGCACTAATCCTTCTTTACTGCATCCCTCACTTACAAACATTGACGAATTCACACGGAAATTGCGTCGCTATGAAATACGAGTACTATGTGTTCTAAGACATTTCCTTCTAAAACGAGTAACGTTTCTATGGAAACGACAGGATTTTCTTTTGGGATACGACAATCTCATTTCCGATCCACTAATCTTTCTTTACTGCATCCCTCACTCGCACACATTGACGAATTCACACGGAATCTGCGTCGCTACGAAATACGAGTACTATGTGTTCTAAGACATTTTCTTCTAAATCGAGTAACGTGTCTATGGAAACGACAGGATTTTCTTTTGGGATACGACGATCTCATTTCCGATCCACTAATCCTTCTTTACTGCATCCCTCACTCCCACACATTGACAAATTCACACGGAAATTGCGTCGCTATGAAATACTATGTGTTCTAAGACATTTCCTTCTAAATCGAGTAACGTTTCTATGGAAACGACAGGATTTTCTTTTGGGATACGACAATCACATTTCCGATCCACTAATCCTTCTTTACTGCATCCCTCACTCCCAAACATTGACGAATTCACACGGAAATTGCGTCGCTATGAAATACTATGTGTTCTATGACATTTCTTTCTAAATCGAGTAACGTTTCTATGGAAACGACAGGGTTTTCTTTTGGGATACGACAATCTCATTTCCGATCCACTAATCCTTCTTTACTGCATCCCTCACTCCCACACATTGACGAATTCACACGGAAATTGCGTCGCTATGAAACACGAGTACTATGTGTTCTAAGACATTTCCTTCTAAATCGAGTAACGTTTCTATGGAAACGACAGGATTTTCTTTTGGGATACGACTATCACATTTCCGATCCACTAATCCTTCTTTACTGCGTCCCTCACTCCCAAACATTGACGAATTCACACGGAAATTCCGTCGCTATGAAATACGAGTACTATGTGTTCTAAGACATTTCCTTCTAAATCGAGTAACGTTTCTGTGGAAACAACAGGATTTTCTTCTGGGATACGAAAATCTCATTTCCGATCCACTAATCCTTCTTTACTGCATCCCTCACTCCCACACATTGACGAATTCACACGGAAATTGCGTCGCTATGGAATGCTATGTGTTCTAAGACGTTTCCTTCTAAATCGAGTTACGTTTCTATTTAAAAGACAGGATTTTCTTTTGGGATACGACAATCTCATATCCGATCCACTAATCCTTCTTTACTGCATCCCTCACTCCCACACATTGACGAATTCACACGGAAATTGCGACGCTATGAAATACGAGTACTATGTGTTCTAAGACATTTCCTTCTAAATCGAGTAACGTTTCTATGGAAACGACAGGATTTTCTTTTGGGATACGACAATCACATTTCCGATCCACTAATCCTTCTTTACTGCATCTATCACTCCCACACATTGACCAATTCACACGGAAATTGCGTCGCTATGAAATACTATGTGTTCTAAGACATTTCCTTCTAAATCGAGTAACGTTTCTATGGAAACGACAGGATTTTCTTTTGGGATACGACAATCTCATTTCCGATCCACTAATCCTTCTTTACTGCATCCCTCACTCCCACACATTGACGAATTCACACGGAAATTGCGTCGCTATGAAATACTATGTGTTCTAAGACATTTCCTTCTAAATCGAGTAACGTTTCTATGGAAACGACAGGATTTTCTTTTGGGATACGACAATCTCATTTCCGATCCACTAATCCTTCTTTACTGCATACCTTACTCCCACACATTGACGAATTCACACGGAAATTGCGTCGCTATGAAATACGAGTACTATGTGTTCTAAGACATTTCCTTCTAAATCGAGTAACGTTTCAATGGAAACGACAGGATTTTCTTTTGGGGTACGACAATCACATTTCCGATCCACTAATCCTTCTTTACTGCATCCCTCACCCCCACACATTGACGAATTCACACGGAAATTGCGTCGCTATGAAATACTATGTGTTCTAAGACATTTCCTTCTAAATCGAGTAACGTTTCTATGGAAACGACAGGATTTTCTTTTGGGATACGACAATCTCATTTCCGATCCACTAATCTTTCTTTACTGCATCCCTCACTCCCACACATTGACGAATTCACACGGAAATTGCGTCGCTATGAAATACGAGTACTATGTGTTCTAAGACATTTCCTTCTAAATCGAGTAACGTTTCTATGGAAACGACAGGATTTTCTTTTGGGATACGACAATCACATTTCCGATCCACTAATCCTTCTTTACTGCATCCCTCACTCCCACACATTGACCAATTCACACGGAAATTGCGTCGCTATGAAATACTATGTGTTCTAAGACATTTCCTTCTAAATCGAGTAACGTTTCTATGGAAACGACAGGATTTTCTTTTGGGATACGACAATCTCATTTCCGATCCACTAATCCTTCTTTACTGCATCCCTCACTCCCACAAAATAACGAATTCACACGGAAATTGCGTCGCTATGAAATACTATGTGTTCTAAGACATTTCCTTCTAAATCGAGTAACGTTTCTATGGAAACGACACGATTTTCTTTTGGGATACGACAATCACATTTCCGATCCACTAATCCTTCTTTACTGCATCCCTCACTCCCACACATTGTCGAATTCACACGGAAATTGCGTCGCTATGAAATACTATGTGTTCTAAGACATTTCCTTGTAAATGGAGTAACGATTCTATGGAAACGACAGGATTTTCTTTTGGGATACGACAATCTCATTTCCGATCCACTAATCCTTCTTTACTTGATCCCTCACTCTCACACATTGACTTATTCACACGGAAATTGCGTCGCTATGAAATGCAAGTACTATGTGTTCTAAGACATTTCCTTCTAAATCGAGTAACGTTTCTATGGAAACGACAGGATTTTCTTTTGGGATACGACAATCTCATTTCCGATCCATCAATCCCTCTTTACTGCATCCCTCACTCCCACACATTGTCGAATTCACACGGAAATTGCGTCGCTATGAAATACGAGTACTATGTGTTCTAAGACATTTCCTTCTAAATCGAGTAACGTTTCTATGGAAACGACAGGATTTTCTTTTGGGATACGACAATCACATTTCCGATCCACTAATCCTTCTTTACTGCATCTATCACTCCCACCCATTGACCAATTCACACGGAAATCGCGTCGCTATGAAATACTACGCGTTCTAAGACATTTCCTTTTAAATCGAGTAACGTTTCTATGGAAACGACAGGATTTTCTTTTGGGATACGACAATCTCATTTCCGATCCACTAAGCCTTCTTTACTGCATCCCACACTCCCACTCATTGACGAATTCACACGGAAATTGCGTCGCTATGAAATACTATGTGTTCTAAGACATTTCCTTCTGAATCGAGTAACGTTTCTATGGAAACGACAGGATTTTCTTTTGGGATACGACAATCACATTTCCGATCCAGTAATCCTTCTTTACTGCATCCCTCACTCCCACACATTGCCGAATTCACACGGAAATTGCGTCGCTATGAAATACTATGTGTTCTAAGACATTTCCTTGTAAATGGAGTAACGATTCTATGGAAACGACAGGATTTCCTTTTGGGATACGACAATCACATTTCCGATCCACTAATCCTTCTTTACTGCATCCCTCACTCCCACACATTGACGAGTTCACACGGAAATTGCGTCGCTATGAAATACAATGGCTTCTATGACTTCTCCTTCTAAATCGAGTAACGTTTCTATGGAAACGACAGGATTTTCTTTTGGGATACGACAATCTCATTTCCGATCCACTAATCCTTCTTTACTGCATCCCTCACTCCCACACATTGACGAATTCACACGGAAATTGCGTCGCTATGAAACACTATGGGTTCTCTGACTTCTCCTTCTAAATCGAGTATCGTTTCTATGGAAACGACAGGATTTTCTTTTGGGATACGACAATCACATTTCCGATCCACTAATCCTTCTTTACTGCATCCCTCACTCCCTCACATTGACGGATTCACACGGAAATTGGGTCGCTATGAAATACTATGGGTTCTAAGACATTTCCTTCTAAATCGAGTAACGTTTCTATGGAAACGACAGGATTTTCTTTTGGGATACGACAATCACATTTCCGATCCACTAATCCTTCTTTACTGCATCCCTCACTCCCACTCATTGACGAATTCACACGGAAATTGCGTCGCTATGAAATACTATGTGTTCTAAGACATTTCCATCTAAATTGAGTAACGTTTCAATAGAAACGACAGGATTTTCTTTTGGGATACGACAATCTCCTTTCCGATCCACTAATCCTTCTTTACTGCATCCCTCCTTCTAAATCGACTAACGTTTCTATGCAAACGACAGGATTTTCTTTTGGGATACGACAATCTCATTTCCGATCCACTAATCCTTCTTTACTGCATCCCTCACTCCCACACATTGACGATTTCAAACGGAAATTGCGTCGCTATTAAATACTATGTGTTCTAAGACATTTCCTTCTAAATCGAGTAACGTTTCTATGGAAACGACACGATTTTCTTTTGGGATACGACAATCACATTTCCGATCCACTAATCCTTCTTTACTGCATCCCTCACTCCCACACATTGACGAATTCACACGGAAATTGCGTGGCTATGAAATACTATGGGTTCTATGACATTTCCTTCTAAATCGAGTAACGTTTCAATGGAAACGACAGGATTTTCTTTTGGGATACGACAATCTCATTTCCGATCCACTAATCCTTCTTTACTGCATCCCTCACTCCCACACATTGACGAATTCACACGGAAATTGCGTCGCTATGAAATACTATGTGTTCTAAGACATTTCCTTCTAAATCGAGTAACGTTTCTATGGAAACGACAGGATTTTCTTTTGGGATACGACAATCACATTTCCGATCCACTAATCCTTCTTTACTGCATCCCTCACTCCCACACATTGACGAATTCACACGGAAATTGCGTCGCCATGAAATACGACTACTATGTGTTCTAAGACATTTCCTTCTAAATCGAGTAACGTTTCTATGGAAACGACAGGATTTTCTTTTGGGATACGACAATCACATTTCCGATGCACTAATCCTTCTTTACTGCATCCCTCACTTACAAACATTGACGAATTCACACGGAAATTGCGTCGCTATGAAATACGAGTACTATGTGTTCTAAGACATTTCCTTCTAAAACGAGTAACGTTTCTATGGAAACGACAGGATTTTCTTTTGGGATACGACAATCTCATTTCCGATCCACTAATCTTTCTTTACTGCATCCCTCACTCGCACACATTGACGAATTCACACGGAATCTGCGTCGCTTCGAAATACGAGTACTATGTGTTCTAAGACATTTTCTTCTAAATCGAGTAACGTGTCTATGGAAACGACAGGATTTTCTTTTGGGATACGACGATCTCATTTCCGACCCACTAATCCTTCTTTACTGCATCCCTCACTCCCACACATTGACAAATTCACACGGAAATTGCGTCGCTATGAAATACTATGTGTTCTAAGACATTTCCTTCTAAATCGAGTAACGTTTCTATGGAAACGACAGGATTTTCTTTTGGGATACGACAATCACATTTCCGATCCACTAATCCTTCTTTACTGCATCCCTCACTCCCAAACATTGACGAATTCACACGGAAATTGCGTCGCTATGAAATACTATGTGTTCTATGACATTTCTTTCTAAATCGAGTAACGTTTCTATGGAAACGACAGGGTTTTCTTTTGGGATACGACAATCTCATTTCCGATCCACTAATCCTTCTTTACTGCATCCCTCACTCCCACACATTGACGAATTCACACGGAAATTGCGTCGCTATGAAACACGAGTACTATGTGTTCTAAGACATTTCCTTCTAAATCGAGTAACGTTTCTATGGAAACGACAGGATTTTCTTTTGGGATACGACTATCACATTTCCGATCCACTAATCCTTCTTTACTGCGTCCCTCACTCCCAAACATTGACGAATTCACACGGAAATTCCGTCGCTATGAAATACGAGTACTATGTGTTCTAAGACATTTCCTTCTAAATCGAGTAACGTTTCTGTGGAAACAACAGGATTTTCTTCTGGGATACGAAAATCTCATTTCCGATCCACTAATCCTTCTTTACTGCATCCCTCACTCCCACACATTGACGAATTCACACGGAAATTGCGTCGCTATGGAATGCTATGTGTTCTAAGACGTTTCCTTCTAAATCGAGTAACGTTTCTATTTAAAAGACAGGATTTTCTTTTGGGATACGACAATCTCATATCCGATCCACTAATCCTTCTTTACTGCATCCCTCACTCCCACACATTGACGAATTCACACGGAAATTGCGACGCTATGAAATACGAGTACTATGTGTTCTAAGACATTTCCTTCTAAATCGAGTAACGTTTCTATGGAAACGACAGGATTTTCTTTTGGGATACGACAATCACATTTCCGATCCACTAATCCTTCTTTACTGCATCTATCACTCCCACACATTGACCAATTCACACGGAAATTGCGTCGCTATGAAATACTATGTGTTCTAAGACATTTCCTTCTAAATCGAGTAACGTTTCTATGGAAACGACAGGATTTTCTTTTGGGATACGACAATCTCATTTCCGATCCACTAATCCTTCTTTACTGCATCCCTCACTCCCACACATTGACGAATTCACACGGAAATTGCGTCGCTATGAAATACTATGTGTTCTAAGACATTTCCTTCTAAATCGAGTAACGTTTCTATGGAAACGACAGGATTTTCTTTTGGGATACGACAATCTCATTTCCGATCCACTAATCCTTCTTTACTGCATACCTTACTCCCACACATTGACGAATTCACACGGAAATTGCGTCGCTATGAAATACGAGTACTATGTGTTCTAAGACATTTCCTTCTAAATCGAGTAACGTTTCAATGGAAACGACAGGATTTTCTTTTGGGGTACGACAATCACATTTCCGATCCACTAATCCTTCTTTACTGCATCCCTCACCCCCACACATTGACGAATTCACACGGAAATTGCGTCGCTATGAAATACTATGTGTTCTAAGACATTTCCTTCTAAATCGAGTAACGTTTCTATGGAAACGACAGGATTTTCTTTTGGGATACGACAATCTCATTTCCGATCCACTAATCTTTCTTTACTGCATCCCTCACTCCCACACATTGACGAATTCACACGGAAATTGCGTCGCTATGAAATACGAGTACTATGTGTTCTAAGACATTTCCTTCTAAATCGAGTAACGTTTCTATGGAAACGACAGGATTTTCTTTTGGGATACGACAATCACATTTCCGATCCACTAATCCTTCTTTACTGCATCCCTCACTCCCACACATTGACCAATTCACACGGAAATTGCGTCGCTATGAAATACTATGTGTTCTAAGACATTTCCTTCTAAATCGAGTAACGTTTCTATGGAAACGACAGGATTTTCTTTTGGGATACGACAATCTCATTTCCGATCCACTAATCCTTCTTTACTGCATCCCTCACTCCCACAAAATAACGAATTCACACGGAAATTGCGTCGCTATGAAATACTATGTGTTCTAAGACATTTCCTTCTAAATCGAGTAACGTTTCTATGGAAACGACACGATTTTCTTTTGGGATACGACAATCACATTTCCGATCCACTAATCCTTCTTTACTGCATCCCTCACTCCCACACATTGTCGAATTCACACGGAAATTGCGTCGCTATGAAATACTATGTGTTCTAAGACATTTCCTTGTAAATGGAGTAACGATTCTATGGAAACGACAGGATTTTCTTTTGGGATACGACAATCTCATTTCCGATCCACTAATCCTTCTTTACTGGATCCCTCACTCTCACACATTGACTTATTCACACGGAAATTGCGTCGCTATGAAATGCAAGTACTATGTGTTCTAAGACATTTCCTTCTAAATCGAGTAACGTTTCTATGGAAACGACAGGATTTTCTTTTGGGATACGACAATCTCATTTCCGATCCATTAATCCCTCTTTACTGCATCCCTCACTCCCACACATTGTCGAATTCACACGGAAATTGCGTCGCTATGAAATACGAGTACTATGTGTTCTAAGACATTTCCTTCTAAATCGAGTAACGTTTCTATGGAAACGACAGGATTTTCTTTTGGGATACGACAATCACATTTCCGATCCACTAATCCTTCTTTACTGCATCTATCACTCCCACCCATTGACCAATTCACACGGAAATCGCGTCGCTATGAAATACTACGCGTTCTAAGACATTTCCTTCTAAATCGAGTAACGTTTCTATGGAAACGACAGGATTTTCTTTTGGGATACGACAATCTCATTTCCGATCCACTAAGCCTTCTTTACTGCATCCCACACTCCCACTCATTGACGAATTCACACGGAAATTGCGTCGCTATGAAATACCTTGTGTTCTAAGACATTTCCTTCTGAATCGAGTAACGTTTCTATGGAAACGACAGGATTTTCTTTTGGGATACGACAATCACATTTCCGATCCAGTAATCCTTCTTTACTGCATCCCTCAATCCCACACATTGTCGAATTCACACGGAAATTGCGTCGCTATGAAATACTATGTGTTCTAAGACATTTCCTTGTAAATGGAGTAACGATTCTATGGAAACGACAGGATTTCCTTTTGGGATACGACAATCACATTTCCGATCCACTAATCCTTCTTTACTGCATCCCTCACTCCCACACATTGACGAGTTCACACGGAAATTGCGTCGCTATGAAATACTATGGCTTCTATGACTTCTCCTTCTAAATCGAGTAACGTTTCTATGGAAACGACAGGATTTTCTTTTGGGATACGACAATCTCATTTCCGATCCACTAATCCTTCTTTACTGCATCCCTCACTCCCACACATTGACGAATTCACACGGAAATTGCGTCGCTATGAAACACTATGGGTTCTCTGACTTCTCCTTCTAAATCGAGTATCGTTTCTATGGAAACGACAGGATTTTCTTTTGGGATACGACAATCACATTTCCGATCCACTAATCCTTCTTTACTGCATCCCTCACTCCCTCACATTGACGGATTCACACGGAAATTGGGTCGCTATGAAATACTTTGGGTTCTATGACTTCTCCTTCTAAATCAAGTAACGTTTCTATGGAAACGACAGGATTTTCTTCTTTGATACGACAGTCTCATTTCCGATCCACTAATCCTTCTTTACTGCATCCCTCACTCCCACACATTGACGAATTCACACGGAAATTGCGTCGCTATGAAATACTATGGGTTATATGACTTCTCCTTCTAAATCGAGTAACGTTTCTTTGGAAACGACAGGATGTTCTCTTGGGATACGACATTCTCATTTCCGATCCACTAATCCTTCTTTACTGCATCCCTCACTCCCACTCATTGACGAATTCACACGGAAATTGCGTCGCTATGAAATACTATGTGTTCTAAGACATTTCCATCTAAATTGAGTAACGTTTCTATAGAAACGACAGGATTTTCTTTTGGGATACGACAATCTCCTTTCCGATCCACTAATCCTTCTTTACTGCATCCCTCCTTCTAAATCGACTAACGTTTCTATGCAAACGACAGGATTTTCTTTTGGGATACGACAATCTCATTTCCGATCCACTAATCCTTCTTTACTGCATCCCTCACTCCCACACATTGACGATTTCACACGGAAATTGCGTCGCTATTAAATACTATGTGTTCTAAGACATTTCCTTCTAAATCGAGTAACGTTTCTATGGAAACGACAGGATTTTCTTTTGGGATACGACAATTACATTTCCGATCCACTAATCCTTCTTTACTGCATCCCTCACTCCCACACATTGACGAATTCACACGGAAATTGCGTGGCTATGAAATACTATGGGTTCTATGACATTTCCTTCTAAATCGAGTAACGTTTCAATGGAAACGACAGGATTTTCTTTTGGGATACGACAATCTCATTTCCGATCCACTAATCCTTCTTTACTGCATCCCTCACTCCCACTCATTGACGAATTCACACGGAAATTACGTCGCTATGAAATATTACGGGTTCTATGACTTCTCCTTCTAAATCGAGTAACGTTTCTATGGAAACGACAGGATTTTCTTTTGGGATACGACATCCACATTTCCGATCCACTAATCCTTCTTTACTGCATCCCTCACTCCCACACATTGACGAATTCACACGGAAATTGCGTCGCTTAGAAATACTATGTGTTCTAAGACATTTCCTTCTAAATCGAGTAACGTTTCTATGGAAACGACAGGTTTTTCTTTTGGGATACGACAAACTCATTTCCGATCCACTAATCCTTCTTTACTGCATCCCTCACTCCCACACAATGACGAATTCACACGGAAATTGCGTCGCTATGAAATACTATGTGTTCTAAGACATTTCCTTCTAAATCGAGTAACGTTTCTATGGAAACGACAGGATTTTCTTTTGGGATACGACAATCACATTTCCGATCCACTAATCCTTCTTTACTGCATCCCTCACTCCCACACATTGACGAATTCACACGGAAATTGCGTCGCTATGAAATACGAGTACTATGTGTTCTAAGACATTTCCTTCTAAAACGAGTAACGTTTCTATGGAAACGACAGGATTTTCTTTTGGGATACGACAATCTCATTTCCGATCCACTAATACTTCTTTACTGCATCCCTCACTCGCACACATTGACGAATTCACACGGAATCTGCGTCGCTACGAAATACGAGTACTATGTGTTCTAAGACATTTTCTTCTAAATCGAGTAACGTGTCTATGGAAACGACAGGATTTTCTTTTGGGATACGACGATCTCATTTCCGATCCACTAATCCTTCTTTACTGCATCCCTCACTCCCACACATTGACCAATTCACACGGAAATTGCGTCGCTATGAAATACTATGTGTTCTAAGACATTTCCTTCTAAGTGAGTAACGTTTCTATGGAAACGACAGGATTTTCCTTTGGGATACGACAATCTCATTTCCGATCCACCAATCCTTCTTTACTGCATCCCTCACTCCCACACATTGACGAATTCACACGGAAATTGCGTCGCTATGAAATACGAGTACTATGTGTTCTAAGACATTTCCTTCTAAATCGAGTGACGTTTCTATGGAAACGACAGGATTTTCCTTTGGGATACGACAATCTCACTTCCGATCCACCAATCCTTCTTTACTGCATCCCTCACTCCCACACATTGACGAATTCACACGGAAATTGCGTCGCTATGAAATACGAGTACTATGTGTTCTAAGACATTTCCTTCTAAATCGAGTGACGTTTCTATGGAAACGACAGGATTTTCCTTTGGGATACGACAATCACATTTCCGATCCACTAATCCTTCTTTACTGCATCTATCACTCCCACACATTGACCAATTCACACGGAAATTGCGTCGCTATGAAATACTATGTGTTCTAAGACATTTCCTTCTAAATCGAGTAACGTTTCTATGAAAACGACAGGATTTTCTTTTGGGATACGACAATCTCATTTCCGATCCACTAATCCTTCTTTACTGCATCCCTCACTCCCACACATTGACGAATTCACACGGAAATTGCGTCGCTATGAAATACTATGTGATCTAAGACATTTCCTTCTAAATCGAGTAACGTTTCTATGGAAACGACAGGATTTTCTTTTGGGATACGACAATCACATTTCCGATCCACTAATCCTTCTTTACTGCATCCCTCACTCCCACACATTGACCAATTCACACGGAAATTGCGTCGCTATGAAATACGAGTACTATGTGTTCTAAGACATTTCCTTCTAAATCGAGTAACGTTTCTATGGAAACGACAGGATTTTCTTTTGGGATACGACAATCACATTTCCGATCCACTAATCCTTCTTTACTGCATCCCTCACTCCCACACATTGACGAATTCACACGGAAATTGCGTCGCTATGAAATACTATGTGTTCTAAGACATTTCCTTCTAAATCGAGTAACGTTTCTATGGAAACGACAGGATTTTCTTTTGGGATACGACAACCTCATTTCCGATCCACTAATCCTTCTTTACTGCATCCCTCACTCCCACACATTGACGAATTCACACGGAAATTGCGTCGCTATGAAATACGAGTACTATGTGTTCTAAGACATTTCCTTCTAAATCGAGTAACGTTTCTATGGAAACGACAGGTTTTTTTTTTGGGATACGACAATCACATTTCCGATCCACTAATCCTTCTTTACTGCAACCCTCACTCCCACACATTGACGAATTCACACGGAAATTGCGTCGCTATGAAATACTATGTGTTCTAAGACATTTCCTTCTAAATCGAGTAACGTTTCTATGGAAACGACAGGATTTTCTTTTGGGATACGACAACCTCATTTCCGATCCACTAATCCTTCTTTACTGCATCCCTCACTCCCACACATTGACGAATTCACACGGAAATTGCGTCGCTATGAAATACGAGTACTATGTGTTCTAAGACATTTCCTTCTAAATCGAGTAACGTTTCTATGGAAACGACAGGATTTTCTTTTGGGATACGAAGATCTCATTTCCGATCCACTAATTCTTCTTTACTGCATCCCTCACTCCCACACATTGACAAATTCACACGGAAATTGCGTCGCTATGAAATACGAGTACTATGTGTTCTAAGACATTTCCTTCTAAATCGAGTAACGTTTCTATGGAAACGACAGGTTTTTTTTTTGGGATACGACAATCACATTTCCGATCCACTAATCCTTCTTTACTGCAACCCTCACTCCCACACATTGACGAATTCACACGGAAATTGCGTCGCTATGAAATACTATGTGTTCTAAGACATTTCCTTCTAAATCGAGTAACGTTTCTATGGAAACGACAGGATTTTCTTTTGGGATACGACAACCTCATTTCCGATCCACTAATCCTTCTTTACTGCATCCCTCACTCCCACACATTGACGAATTCACACGGAAATTGCGTCGCTATGAAATACGAGTACTATGTGTTCTAAGACATTTCCTTCTAAATCGAGTAACGTTTCTATGGAAACGACAGGATTTTCTTTTGGGATACGACGATCTCATTTCCGATCCACTAATCCTTCTTTACTGCATCCCTCACTCCCACACATTGACAAATTCACACGGAAATTGCGTCGCTATGAAATACTATGTGTTCTAAGACATTTCCTTCTAAATCGAGTAACGTTTCTATGGAAACGACAGGATTTTCTTTTGGGATACGACAATCACATTTCCGATCCACTAATCCTTCTTTACTGCATCCCTCACTCCCAAACATTGACGAATTCACACGGAAATTGCGTCGCTATGAAATACTATGTGTTCTATGACATTTCTTTCTAAATCGAGTAACGTTTCTATGGAAACGACAGGGTTTTCTTTTGGGATACGACAATCTCATTTCCGATCCACTAATCCTTCTTTACTGCATCCCTCACTCCCACACATTGACGAATTCACACGGAAATTGCGTCGCTATGAAACACGAGTACTATGTGTTCTAAGACATTTCCTTCTAAATCGAGTAACGTTTCTATGGAAACGACAGGATTTTCTTTTGGGATACGACTATCACATTTCCGATCCACTAATCCTTCTTTACTGCGTCCCTCACTCCCAAACATTGACGAATTCACACGGAAATTCCGTCGCTATGAAATACGAGTACTATGTGTTCTAAGACATTTCCTTCTAAATCGAGTAACGTTTCTGTGGAAACAACAGGATTTTCTTCTGGGATACGAAAATCTCATTTCCGATCCACTAATCCTTCTTTACTGCATCCCTCACTCCCACACATTGACGAATTCACACGGAAATTGCGTCGCTATGGAATGCTATGTGTTCTAAGACGTTTCCTTCTAAATCGAGTAACGTTTCTATTTAAAAGACAGGATTTTCTTTTGGGATACGACAATCTCATATCCGATCCACTAATCCTTCTTTACTGCATCCCTCACTCCCACACATTGACGAATTCACACGGAAATTGCGACGCTATGAAATACGAGTACTATGTGTTCTAAGACATTTCCTTCTAAATCGAGTAACGTTTCTATGGAAACGACAGGATTTTCTTTTGGGATACGACAATCACATTTCCGATCCACTAATCCTTCTTTACTGCATCTATCACTCCCACACATTGACCAATTCACACGGAAATTGCGTCGCTATGAAATACTATGTGTTCTAAGACATTTCCTTCTAAATCGAGTAACGTTTCTATGGAAACGACAGGATTTTCTTTTGGGATACGACAATCTCATTTCCGATCCACTAATCCTTCTTTACTGCATCCCTCACTCCCACACATTGACGAATTCACACGGAAATTGCGTCGCTATGAAATACTATGTGTTCTAAGACATTTCCTTCTAAATCGAGTAACGTTTCTATGGAAACGACAGGATTTTCTTTTGGGATACGACAATCTCATTTCCGATCCACTAATCCTTCTTTACTGCATACCTTACTCCCACACATTGACGAATTCACACGGAAATTGCGTCGCTATGAAATACGAGTACTATGTGTTCTAAGACATTTCCTTCTAAATCGAGTAACGTTTCAATGGAAACGACAGGATTTTCTTTTGGGGTACGACAATCACATTTCCGATCCACTAATCCTTCTTTACTGCATCCCTCACCCCCACACATTGACGAATTCACACGGAAATTGCGTCGCTATGAAATACTATGTGTTCTAAGACATTTCCTTCTAAATCGAGTAACGTTTCTATGGAAACGACAGGATTTTCTTTTGGGATACGACAATCTCATTTCCGATCCACTAATCTTTCTTTACTGCATCCCTCACTCCCACACATTGACGAATTCACACGGAAATTGCGTCGCTATGAAATACGAGTACTATGTGTTCTAAGACATTTCCTTCTAAATCGAGTAACGTTTCTATGGAAACGACAGGATTTTCTTTTGGGATACGACAATCACATTTCCGATCCACTAATCCTTCTTTACTGCATCCCTCACTCCCACACATTGACCAATTCACACGGAAATTGCGTCGCTATGAAATACTATGTGTTCTAAGACATTTCCTTCTAAATCGAGTAACGTTTCTATGGAAACGACAGGATTTTCTTTTGGGATACGACAATCTCATTTCCGATCCACTAATCCTTCTTTACTGCATCCCTCACTCCCACAAAATAACGAATTCACACGGAAATTGCGTCGCTATGAAATACTATGTGTTCTAAGACATTTCCTTCTAAATCGAGTAACGTTTCTATGGAAACGACACGATTTTCTTTTGGGATACGACAATCACATTTCCGATCCACTAATCCTTCTTTACTGCATCCCTCACTCCCACACATTGTCGAATTCACACGGAAATTGCGTCGCTATGAAATACTATGTGTTCTAAGACATTTCCTTGTAAATGGAGTAACGATTCTATGGAAACGACAGGATTTTCTTTTGGGATACGACAATCTCATTTCCGATCCACTAATCCTTCTTTACTGGATCCCTCACTCTCACACATTGACTTATTCACACGGAAATTGCGTCGCTATGAAATGCAAGTACTATGTGTTCTAAGACATTTCCTTCTAAATCGAGTAACGTTTCTATGGAAACGACAGGATTTTCTTTTGGGATACGACAATCTCATTTCCGATCCATTAATCCCTCTTTACTGCATCCCTCACTCCCACACATTGTCGAATTCACACGGAAATTGCGTCGCTATGAAATACGAGTACTATGTGTTCTAAGACATTTCCTTCTAAATCGAGTAACGTTTCTATGGAAACGACAGGATTTTCTTTTGGGATACGACAATCACATTTCCGATCCACTAATCCTTCTTTACTGCATCTATCACTCCCACCCATTGACCAATTCACACGGAAATCGCGTCGCTATGAAATACTACGCGTTCTAAGACATTTCCTTCTAAATCGAGTAACGTTTCTATGGAAACGACAGGATTTTCTTTTGGGATACGACAATCTCATTTCCGATCCACTAAGCCTTCTTTACTGCATCCCACACTCCCACTCATTGACGAATTCACACGGAAATTGCGTCGCTATGAAATACCTTGTGTTCTAAGACATTTCCTTCTGAATCGAGTAACGTTTCTATGGAAACGACAGGATTTTCTTTTGGGATACGACAATCACATTTCCGATCCAGTAATCCTTCTTTACTGCATCCCTCAATCCCACACATTGTCGAATTCACACGGAAATTGCGTCGCTATGAAATACTATGTGTTCTAAGACATTTCCTTGTAAATGGAGTAACGATTCTATGGAAACGACAGGATTTCCTTTTGGGATACGACAATCACATTTCCGATCCACTAATCCTTCTTTACTGCATCCCTCACTCCCACACATTGACGAGTTCACACGGAAATTGCGTCGCTATGAAATACTATGGCTTCTATGACTTCTCCTTCTAAATCGAGTAACGTTTCTATGGAAACGACAGGATTTTCTTTTGGGATACGACAATCTCATTTCCGATCCACTAATCCTTCTTTACTGCATCCCTCACTCCCACACATTGACGAATTCACACGGAAATTGCGTCGCTATGAAACACTATGGGTTCTCTGACTTCTCCTTCTAAATCGAGTATCGTTTCTATGGAAACGACAGGATTTTCTTTTGGGATACGACAATCACATTTCCGATCCACTAATCCTTCTTTACTGCATCCCTCACTCCCTCACATTGACGGATTCACACGGAAATTGGGTCGCTATGAAATACTTTGGGTTCTATGACTTCTCCTTCTAAATCAAGTAACGTTTCTATGGAAACGACAGGATTTTCTTCTTTGATACGACAGTCTCATTTCCGATCCACTAATCCTTCTTTACTGCATCCCTCACTCCCACACATTGACGAATTCACACGGAAATTGCGTCGCTATGAAATACTATGGGTTATATGACTTCTCCTTCTAAATCGAGTAACGTTTCTTTGGAAACGACAGGATGTTCTCTTGGGATACGACATTCTCATTTCCGATCCACTAATCCTTCTTTACTGCATCCCTCACTCCCACTCATTGACGAATTCACACGGAAATTGCGTCGCTATGAAATACTATGTGTTCTAAGACATTTCCATCTAAATTGAGTAACGTTTCTATAGAAACGACAGGATTTTCTTTTGGGATACGACAATCTCCTTTCCGATCCACTAATCCTTCTTTACTGCATCCCTCCTTCTAAATCGACTAACGTTTCTATGCAAACGACAGGATTTTCTTTTGGGATACGACAATCTCATTTCCGATCCACTAATCCTTCTTTACTGCATCCCTCACTCCCACACATTGACGATTTCACACGGAAATTGCGTCGCTATTAAATACTATGTGTTCTAAGACATTTCCTTCTAAATCGAGTAACGTTTCTATGGAAACGACAGGATTTTCTTTTGGGATACGACAATTACATTTCCGATCCACTAATCCTTCTTTACTGCATCCCTCACTCCCACACATTGACGAATTCACACGGAAATTGCGTGGCTATGAAATACTATGGGTTCTATGACATTTCCTTCTAAATCGAGTAACGTTTCAATGGAAACGACAGGATTTTCTTTTGGGATACGACAATCTCATTTCCGATCCACTAATCCTTCTTTACTGCATCCCTCACTCCCACTCATTGACGAATTCACACGGAAATTACGTCGCTATGAAATATTACGGGTTCTATGACTTCTCCTTCTAAATCGAGTAACGTTTCTATGGAAACGACAGGATTTTCTTTTGGGATACGACATCCACATTTCCGATCCACTAATCCTTCTTTACTGCATCCCTCACTCCCACACATTGACGAATTCACACGGAAATTGCGTCGCTTAGAAATACTATGTGTTCTAAGACATTTCCTTCTAAATCGAGTAACGTTTCTATGGAAACGACAGGTTTTTCTTTTGGGATACGACAAACTCATTTCCGATCCACTAATCCTTCTTTACTGCATCCCTCACTCCCACACAATGACGAATTCACACGGAAATTGCGTCGCTATGAAATACTATGTGTTCTAAGACATTTCCTTCTAAATCGAGTAACGTTTCTATGGAAACGACAGGATTTTCTTTTGGGATACGACAATCACATTTCCGATCCACTAATCCTTCTTTACTGCATCCCTCACTCCCACACATTGACGAATTCACACGGAAATTGCGTCGCTATGAAATACGAGTACTATGTGTTCTAAGACATTTCCTTCTAAAACGAGTAACGTTTCTATGGAAACGACAGGATTTTCTTTTGGGATACGACAATCTCATTTCCGATCCACTAATACTTCTTTACTGCATCCCTCACTCGCACACATTGACGAATTCACACGGAATCTGCGTCGCTACGAAATACGAGTACTATGTGTTCTAAGACATTTTCTTCTAAATCGAGTAACGTGTCTATGGAAACGACAGGATTTTCTTTTGGGATACGACGATCTCATTTCCGATCCACTAATCCTTCTTTACTGCATCCCTCACTCCCACACATTGACCAATTCACACGGAAATTGCGTCGCTATGAAATACTATGTGTTCTAAGACATTTCCTTCTAAGTGAGTAACGTTTCTATGGAAACGACAGGATTTTCCTTTGGGATACGACAATCTCATTTCCGATCCACCAATCCTTCTTTACTGCATCCCTCACTCCCACACATTGACGAATTCACACGGAAATTGCGTCGCTATGAAATACGAGTACTATGTGTTCTAAGACATTTCCTTCTAAATCGAGTGACGTTTCTATGGAAACGACAGGATTTTCCTTTGGGATACGACAATCTCACTTCCGATCCACCAATCCTTCTTTACTGCGTCCCTCACTCCCACACATTGACGAATTCACACGGAAATTGCGTCGCTATGAAATACGAGTACTATGTGTTCTAAGACATTTCCTTCTAAATCGAGTGACGTTTCTATGGAAACGACAGGATTTTCCTTTGGGATACGACAATCACATTTCCGATCCACTAATCCTTCTTTACTGCATCTATCACTCCCACACATTGACCAATTCACACGGAAATTGCGTCGCTATGAAATACTATGTGTTCTAAGACATTTCCTTCTAAATCGAGTAACGTTTCTATGAAAACGACAGGATTTTCTTTTGGGATACGACAATCTCATTTCCGATCCACTAATCCTTCTTTACTGCATCCCTCACTCCCACACATTGACGAATTCACACGGAAATTGCGTCGCTATGAAATACTATGTGATCTAAGACATTTCCTTCTAAATCGAGTAACGTTTCTATGGAAACGACAGGATTTTCTTTTGGGATACGACAATCACATTTCCGATCCACTAATCCTTCTTTACTGCATCCCTCACTCCCACACATTGACCAATTCACACGGAAATTGCGTCGCTATGAAATACGAGTACTATGTGTTCTAAGACATTTCCTTCTAAATCGAGTAACGTTTCTATGGAAACGACAGGATTTTCTTTTGGGATACGACAATCACATTTCCGATCCACTAATCCTTCTTTACTGCATCCCTCACTCCCACACATTGACGAATTCACACGGAAATTGCGTCGCTATGAAATACTATGTGTTCTAAGACATTTCCTTCTAAATCGAGTAACGTTTCTATGGAAACGACAGGATTTTCTTTTGGGATACGACAACCTCATTTCCGATCCACTAATCCTTCTTTACTGCATCCCTCACTCCCACACATTGACGAATTCACACGGAAATTGCGTCGCTATGAAATACGAGTACTATGTGTTCTAAGACATTTCCTTCTAAATCGAGTAACGTTTCTATGGAAACGACAGGTTTTTTTTTTGGGATACGACAATCACATTTCCGATCCACTAATCCTTCTTTACTGCAACCCTCACTCCCACACATTGACGAATTCACACGGAAATTGCGTCGCTATGAAATACTATGTGTTCTAAGACATTTCCTTCTAAATCGAGTAACGTTTCTATGGAAACGACAGGATTTTCTTTTGGGATACGACAACCTCATTTCCGATCCACTAATCCTTCTTTACTGCATCCCTCACTCCCACACATTGACGAATTCACACGGAAATTGCGTCGCTATGAAATACGAGTACTATGTGTTCTAAGACATTTCCTTCTAAATCGAGTAACGTTTCTATGGAAACGACAGGATTTTCTTTTGGGATACGAAGATCTCATTTCCGATCCACTAATTCTTCTTTACTGCATCCCTCACTCCCACACATTGACAAATTCACACGGAAATTGCGTCGCTATGAAATACGAGTACTATGTGTTCTAAGACATTTCCTTCTAAATCGAGTAACGTTTCTATGGAAACGACAGGATTTTCCTTTGGGATACGACAATCACATTTCCGATCCACTAATCCTTCTTTACTGCATCCCTCACTCCCAAACATTGACAAATTCACACGGAAATTGCGTCGCTATGAAATACTATGTGTTCTATGACATTTCTTTCTAAATCGAGTAACGTTTCTATGGAAACGACAGGGTTTTCTTTTGGGATACGACAATCTCATTTCCGATCCACTAATCCTTCTTTACTGCATCCCTCACTCCCACACATTGACGAATTCACACGGAAATTGCGTCGCTATGAAATACGAGTACTATGTGTTCTAAGACATTTCCTTCTAAATCGAGTAACGTTTCTATGGAAACGAAAGGATTTTCTTTTGGGATACGACAATCACATTTCCGATCCACTAATCCTTCTTTACTGCGTCCCTCACTCCCAAACATTGACGAATTCACACGGAAATTCCGTCGCTATGAAATACGAGTACTATGTGTTCTAAGACATTTCCTTCTAAATCGAGTAACGTTTCTGTGGAAACAACAGGATTTTCTTCTGGGATACGACAATCTCATTTCCGATCCACTAATCCTTCTTTACTGCATCCCTCACTCCCACACATTGACGAATTCACACGGAAATTGCGTCGCTATGGAATGCTATGTGTTCTAAGACATTTCCTTCTAAATCGAGTAAAGTTTCTATTTAAAAGACAGGATTTTCTTTTGGGATACGACAATCTCATATCCGATCCACATATCCTTCTTTACTGCATCCCTCACTCCCACACATTGACAAATTCACACGGAAATTGCGTCGCTATGAAATACGAGTTCTATGTATTCTAAGACATTTCCTTCTAAATCGAGTAACGTTTCTATGGAAACGACAGGATTTTCTTTTGGGATACGACAATCTCATTTCCGATCCACTAATCCTTCTTTACTGCATCCCTGACTCCCACACATTGACGAATTCACACGGAAATTGCGTCGCAATTAAATACGAGTACTATGTGTTCTAAGACATTTCCTTCTAAATCGAGTAACGTTTCTATGGAAACGACAGGACTTTCTTTTGGGATACGACAATCACATTTCCGATCCACTAATCCTTCTTTACTGCATCCCTCACTCCCACACATTGACGAATTCACACGGAAATTGCGTCGCTATGAAACACTATGGGTTCTCTGACTTCTCCTTCTAAATCGAGTAACGTTTCTATGGAAACGACAGGATTTTCTTTTGGGATACGACATCCACATTTCCGATCCACTAATCCTTCTTTACTGCATCCCTCACTCCTACACATTGACGTATTCTCACGGAAATTGCGTCGCTATGAAATACGAGTACTATGTGTTCTAAGACATTTCCTTCTAAATCCAGTAACGTTTCTATGGAAACGACAGGATTTTCTTTTGGGATACGACAATCACATTTCCGATCCACTAATCCTTCTTTACTGCATCCCTCACTCCCAAACATTGACGAATTCACACGGGGAATTGCGTCGCTATGAATTACTATGGGTTCTATGACTTCTCCTTCTAAATCGAGTAACGTTTCTATGGAAATGACAGGATTTTCTTTTGGGATACGACAATCTCATTTCCGATCCACTAATCCTTCTTTACTGCATCCCTCACTCCCACACATTGACGAATTCACACGGAAATTGCGTCGCTATGAAATACGAGTACTATGTTTTCTAAGGCATTTCCTTCTAAATCGAGTAACGTTTCTATGGAAACGACAGGATTTTCTTTTGGGATACGACAATCACATTTCCGATCCACTAATCCTTCTTTACTGCATCCCTCACTCCCACACATTGACGAATTCACACGGAAATTGCGTCGCTATGAAATACGAGTACTATGTGTTCTAAGACATTTCCTTCTAAATCGAGTAGCGTTTCTATGGAAACGACAGGATTTTCTTTTGGGATACGACAATCTCATTTCCGATCCACTAATCCTTCTTTTACTGCATCCCTCACTCCCACACATTGACCAATTCACACGGAAATTGCGTCGCTATGAAATACTATGTGTTCTAAGACATTTCCTTCTAAATGAGTAACGTTTCTATGGAAACGACAGGATTTTCCTTTGGGATACGACAATCTCATTTCCGATCCACTAATCCTTCTTTACTGCATCCCTCACTCCCACACATTGACGAATTCACACGGAAATTGCGTCGCTATGAAATACGAGTACTATGTGTTCTAAGACATTTCCTTCTAAATCGAGTAACGTTTCTATGGAAACGACAGGATATTCTTTTGGGATACGACAATCACATTTCCGATCCACTAATCCTTCTTTACTGCATCTATCACTCCCACACATTGACCAATTCACACGGAAATTGCGTCGCTATGAAATACTATGTGTTCTAAGACATTTCCTTCTAAATCGAGTAACGTTTCTATGGAAACGACAGGATTTTCTTTTGGGATACGACAATCTCATTTCCGATCCACTAATCCTTCTTTACTGCATCCCTCACACCCACACATTGACCAATTCACGCGGAAATTGCGTCGCTATGAAATACGAGTACTATGTGTTCTAAGACATTTCCTTCTAAATCGAGTAACGTTTCTATGGAAACGACAGGATTTTCTTTTGGGATACGACAATCACATTTCCGATCCACTAATCCTTCTTTACTTCATCCCTCACTCCCACACATTGACGAATTCACACGGAAATTGCGTCGCTATGAAATACTATGTGTTCTAAGACATTTCCTTCTAAATCGAGTAACGTTTCTATGGAAACGACAGGATTTTCTTTTGGGATACGACAACCTCATTTCCGATCCACTAATCCTTCTTTACTGCATCCCTCACTCCCACACATTGACGAATTCACACGGAAATTGCGTCGCTATGAAATACGAGTACTATGTGTTCTAAGACATTTCCTTCTAAATCGAGTAACGTTTCTATGGAAACGACAGGTTTTTTTTTTTGGGATACGACAATCACATTTCCGATCCACTAATCCTTCTTTACTGCAACCCTCACTCCCACACATTGACGAATTCACACGGAAATTGCGTCGCTATGAAATACTATGTGTTCTAAGACATTTCCTTCTAAATCGAGTAACGTTTCTATGGAAACGACAGGATTTTCTTTTGGGATACGACAACCTCATTTCCGATCCACTAATCCTTCTTTACTGCATCCCTCACTCCCACACATTGACGAATTCACACGGAAATTGCGTCGCTATGAAATACGAGTACTATGTGTTCTAAGACATTTCCTTCTAAATCGAGTAACGTTTCTATGGAAACGACAGGATTTTCTTTTGGGATACGACAATCTCATTTCCGATCCACTAATCCTTCTTTACTGCATCCCTCACTCCCACACATTGACGAATTCACACGGAAATTGCGTCGCTATGAAATACGAGTACTATGTGTTCTAAGACATTTCCTTCTAAATCGAGTAACGTTTCTATGGAAACGACAGGATTTTCTTTTGGGATACGACAATCACATTTCCGATCCACTAATCCTTCTTTACTGCATCCCTCACTCCCACACATTGACGAATTCACACGGAAATTGCGTCGCTATGAAATACTATGTGTTCTAAGACATTTCCTTCTAAATCGAGTAACGTTTCTATGGAAACAATAGGATTTTCTTTTGGGATACGACAACCTCATTTCCGATCCACTAATCCTTCTTTACTGCATCCCTCACTCCCACACATTGACGAATTCACACGGAAATTGCGTCGCTATGAAATACGAGTACTATGTGTTCTAAGACATTTCCTTCTAAATCGAGTAACGTTTCTATGGAAACGACAGGTTTTTTTTTGGGATACGACAATCACATTTCCGATCCACTAATCCTTCTTTACTGCATCCCTCACTCCCACACATTGACGAATTCACACGGAAATTGCGTCGCTATGAAATACTATGTGTTCTAAGACATTTTCTTCTAAATCGAGTAACGTTTCTATGGAAACGACAGGATTTTCTTTTGGGATACGACAACCTCATTTCCGATCCACTAATCCTTCTTTACTGCATCCCTCACTCCCACACATTGACGAATTCACACTGAAATTGCGTCGCTATGAAATACGAGTACTATGTGTTCTAAGACATTTCCTTCTAAATCGAGTAACGTTTCTATGGAAACGACAGGATTTTCTTTTGGGATACGACAATCACATTTCCGATCCACTAATCCTTCTTTACTGCATCTATCACTCCCACACATTGACCAATTCACACGGAAATTGCGTCGCTATGAAATACTATGTGTTCTAAGACATTTCCTTCTAAATCGAGTAACGTTTCTATGGAAACGACAGGATTTTCTTTTGGGATACGACAATCTCATTTCCGATCCACTAATCCTTCTTTACTGCATCCCTCACTCCCAAACATTGACGAATTCACACGGGGAATTGCGTCGCTATGAATTACTATGGGTTCTATGACTTCTCCTTCTAAATCGAGTAACGTTTCTATGGAAATGACAGGATTTTCTTTTGGGATACGACAATCTCATTTCCGATCCACTAATCCTTCTTTACTGCATCCCTCACTCCCACACATTGACGAATTCACACGGAAATTGCGTCGCTATGAAATACGAGTACTATGTTTTCTAAGGCATTTCCTTCTAAATCGAGTAACGTTTCTATGGAAACGACAGGATTTTCTTTTGGGATACGACAATCACATTTCCGATCCACTAATCCTTCTTTACTGCATCCCTCACTCCCACACATTGACGAATTCACACGGAAATTGCGTCGCTATGAAATACGAGTACTATGTGTTCTAAGACATTTCCTTCTAAATCGAGTAGCGTTTCTATGGAAACGACAGGATTTTCTTTTGGGATACGACAATCTCATTTCCGATCCACTAATCCTTCTTTTACTGCATCCCTCACTCCCACAAATTGACCAATTCACACGGAAATTGCGTCGCTATGAAATACTATGTGTTCTAAGACATTTCCTTCTAAATGAGTAACGTTTCTATGGAAACGACAGGATTTTCCTTTGGGATACGACAATCTCATTTCCGATCCACTAATCCTTCTTTACTGCATCCCTCACTCCCACACATTGACGAATTCACACGGAAATTGCGTCGCTATGAAATACGAGTACTATGTGTTCTAAGACATTTCCTTCTAAATCGAGTAACGTTTCTATGGAAACGACAGGATTTTCTTTTGGGATACGACAATCACATTTCCGATCCACTAATCCTTCTTTACTGCATCTATCACTCCCACACATTGACCAATTCACACGGAAATTGCGTCGCTATGAAATACTATGTGTTCTAAGACATTTCCTTCTAAATCGAGTAACGTTTCTATGGAAACGACAGGATTTTCTTTTGGGATACGACAACCTCATTTCCGATCCACTAATCCTTCTTTACTGCATCCCTCACTCCCACACATTGACGAATTCACACGGAAATTGCGTCGCTATGAAATACGAGTACTATGTGTTCTAAGACATTTCCTTCTAAATCGAGTAACGTTTCTATGGAAACGACAGGTTTTTTTTTTTGGGATACGACAATCACATTTCCGATCCACTAATCCTTCTTTACTGCAACCCTCACTCCCACACATTGACGAATTCACACGGAAATTGCGTCGCTATGAAATACTATGTGTTCTAAGACATTTCCTTCTAAATCGAGTAACGTTTCTATGGAAACGACAGGATTTTCTTTTGGGATACGACAACCTCATTTCCGATCCACTAATCCTTCTTTACTGCATCCCTCACTCCCACACATTGACGAATTCACACGGAAATTGCGTCGCTATGAAATACGAGTACTATGTGTTCTAAGACATTTCCTTCTAAATCGAGTAACGTTTCTATGGAAACGACAGGATTTTCTTTTGGGATACGACAATCTCATTTCCGATCCACTAATCCTTCTTTACTGCATCCCTCACTCCCACACATTGACGAATTCACACGGAAATTGCGTCGCTATGAAATACGAGTACTATGTGTTCTAAGACATTTCCTTCTAAATCGAGTAACGTTTCTATGGAAACGACAGGATTTTCTTTTGGGATACGACAATCACATTTCCGATCCACTAATCCTTCTTTACTGCATCCCTCACTCCCACACATTGACGAATTCACACGGAAATTGCGTCGCTATGAAATACTATGTGTTCTAAGACATTTCCTTCTAAATCGAGTAACGTTTCTATGGAAACAATAGGATTTTCTTTTGGGATACGACAACCTCATTTCCGATCCACTAATCCTTCTTTACTGCATCCCTCACTCCCACACATTGACGAATTCACACGGAAATTGCGTCGCTATGAAATACGAGTACTATGTGTTCTAAGACATTTCCTTCTAAATCGAGTAACGTTTCTATGGAAACGACAGGTTTTTTTTTGGGATACGACAATCACATTTCCGATCCACTAATCCTTCTTTACTGCATCCCTCACTCCCACACATTGACGAATTCACACGGAAATTGCGTCGCTATGAAATACTATGTGTTCTAAGACATTTTCTTCTAAATCGAGTAACGTTTCTATGGAAACGACAGGATTTTCTTTTGGGATACGACAACCTCATTTCCGATCCACTAATCCTTCTTTACTGCATCCCTCACTCCCACACATTGACGAATTCACACGGAAATTGCGTCGCTATGAAATACGAGTACTATGTGTTCTAAGACATTTCCTTCTAAATCGAGTAACGTTTCTATGGAAACGACAGGATTTTCTTTTGGGATACGACAATCACATTTCCGATCCACTAATCCTTCTTTACTGCATCTATCACTCCCACACATTGACCAATTCACACGGAAATTGCGTCGCTATGAAATACTATGTGTTCTAAGACATTTCCTTCTAAATCGAGTAACGTTTCTATGGAAACGACAGGATTTTCTTTTGGGATACGACAATCTCATTTCCGATCCACTAATCCTTCTTTACTGCATCCCTCACTCCCAAACATTGACGAATTCACACGGGGAATTGCGTCGCTATGAATTACTATGGGTTCTATGACTTCTCCTTCTAAATCGAGTAACGTTTCTATGGAAATGACAGGATTTTCTTTTGGGATACGACAATCTCATTTCCGATCCACTAATCCTTCTTTACTGCATCCCTCACTCCCACACATTGACGAATTCACACGGAAATTGCGTCGCTATGAAATACGAGTACTATGTTTTCTAAGGCATTTCCTTCTAAATCGAGTAACGTTTCTATGGAAACGACAGGATTTTCTTTTGGGATACGACAATCACATTTCCGATCCACTAGTCCTTCTTTACTGCATCCCTCACTCCCACACATTGACGAATTCACACGGAAATTGCGTCGCTATGAAATACGAGTACTATGTGTTCTAAGACATTTCCTTCTAAATCGAGTAGCGTTTCTATGGAAACGACAGGATTTTCTTTTGGGATACGACAATCTCATTTCCGATCCACTAATCCTTCTTTTACTGCATCCCTCACTCCCACAAATTGACCAATTCACACGGAAATTGCGTCGCTATGAAATACTATGTGTTCTAAGACATTTCCTTCTAAATGAGTAACGTTTCTATGGAAACGACAGGATTTTCCTTTGGGATACGACAATCTCATTTCCGATCCACTAATCCTTCTTTACTGCATCCCTCACTCCCACACATTGACGAATTCACACGGAAATTGCGTCGCTATGAAATACGAGTACTATGTGTTCTAAGACATTTCCTTCTAAATCGAGTAACGTTTCTATGGAAACGACAGGATTTTCTTTTGGGATACGACAATCACATTTCCGATCCACTAATCCTTCTTTACTGCATCTATCACTCCCACACATTGACCAATTCACACGGAAATTGCGTCGCTATGAAATACTATGTGTTCTAAGACATTTCCTTCTAAATCGAGTAACGTTTCTATGGAAACGACAGGATTTTCTTTTGGGATACGACAATCTCATTTCCGATCCACTAATCCTTCTTTACTGCATCCCTCACACCCACACATTGACCAATTCACGCGGAAATTGCGTCGCTATGAAATACGAGTACTATGTGTTCTAAGACATTTCCTTCTAAATCGAGTAACGTTTCTATGGAAACGACAGGATTTTCTTTTGGGATACGACAATCACATTTCCGATCCACTAATCCTTCTTTACTTCATCCCTCACTCCCACACATTGACGAATTCACACGGAAATTGCGTCGCTATGAAATACTATGTGTTCTAAGACATTTCCTTCTAAATCGAGTAACGTTTCTATGGAAACGACAGGATTTTCTTTTGGGATACGACAACCTCATTTCCGATCCACTAATCCTTCTTTACTGCATCCCTCACTCCCACACATTGACGAATTCACACGGAAATTGCGTCGCTATGAAATACGAGTACTATGTGTTCTAAGACATTTCCTTCTAAATCGAGTAACGTTTCTATGGAAACGACAGGTTTTTTTTTTTTGGGATACGACAATCACATTTCCGATCCACTAATCCTTCTTTACTGCAACCCTCACTCCCACACATTGACGAATTCACACGGAAATTGCGTCGCTATGAAATACTATGTGTTCTAAGACATTTCCTTCTAAATCGAGTAACGTTTCTATGGAAACGACAGGATTTTCTTTTGGGATACGACAACCTCATTTCCGATCCACTAATCCTTCTTTACTGCATCCCTCACTCCCACACATTGACGAATTCACACGGAAATTGCGTCGCTATGAAATACGAGTACTATGTGTTCTAAGACATTTCCTTCTAAATCGAGTAACGTTTCTATGGAAACGACAGGATTTTCTTTTGGGATACGACAATCTCATTTCCGATCCACTAATCCTTCTTTACTGCATCCCTCACTCCCACACATTGACGAATTCACACGGAAATTGCGTCGCTATGAAATACGAGTACTATGTGTTCTAAGACATTTCCTTCTAAATCGAGTAACGTTTCTATGGAAACGACAGGATTTTCTTTTGGGATACGACAATCACATTTCCGATCCACTAATCCTTCTTTACTGCATCCCTCACTCCCACACATTGACGAATTCACACGGAAATTGCGTCGCTATGAAATACTATGTGTTCTAAGACATTTCCTTCTAAATCGAGTAACGTTTCTATGGAAACAATAGGATTTTCTTTTGGGATACGACAACCTCATTTCCGATCCACTAATCCTTCTTTACTGCATCCCTCACTCCCACACATTGACGAATTCACACGAAATTGCGTCGCTATGAAATACGAGTACTATGTGTTCTAAGACATTTCCTTCTAAATCGAGTAACGTTTCTATGGAAACGACAGGTTTTTTTTTGGGATACGACAATCACATTTCCGATCCACTAATCCTTCTTTACTGCATCCCTCACTCCCACACATTGACGAATTCACACGGAAATTGCGTCGCTATGAAATACTATGTGTTCTAAGACATTTTCTTCTAAATCGAGTAACGTTTCTATGGAAACGACAGGATTTTCTTTTGGGATACGACAACCTCATTTCCGATCCACTAATCCTTCTTTACTGCATCCCTCACTCCCACACATTGACGAATTCACACGGAAATTGCGTCGCTATGAAATACGAGTACTATGTGTTCTAAGACATTTCCTTCTAACTCGAGTAACGTTTCTATGGAAACGACAGGATTTTCTTTTGGGATACGACAATCACATTTCCGATTGACTAATCCTTCTTTACTGCATCTATCACTCCCACACATTGACCAATTCACACGGAAATTGCGTCGCTATGAAATACTATGTGTTCTAAGACATTTCCTTCTAAATCGAGTAACGTTTCTATGGAAACGACAGGATTTTCTTTTGGGATACGACAATCTCATTTCCGATCCACTAATCCTTCTTTACTGCATCCCTCACTCCCACACATTGACGAATTCACACGGAAATTGCGTCGCTATGAAATACTATGTGTTCTAAGACATTTCCTTCTAAATCGAGTAACGTTTCTATGGAAACGACAGGATTTTCTTTTGGGATACGACAATCACATTTCCGATCCACTAATCCTTCTTTACTGCATCCCTCACTCCCACACATTGACCAATTCACACGGAAATTGCGTCGCTATGAAATACGAGTACTATGTGTTCTAAGACATTTCCTTCTAAATCGAGTAACGTTTCTATGGAAACGACAGGATTTTCTTTTGGGATACGACAATCACATTTCCGATCCACTAATCCTTCTTTACTGCATCCCTCACTCCCACACATTGACGAATTCACACGGAAATTGCGTCGCTATGAAATACTATGTGTTCTAAGACATTTCCTTCTAAATCGAGTAACGTTTCTATGGAAACGACAGGATTTTCTTTTGGGATACGACAACCTCATTTCCGATCCACTAATCCTTCTTTACTGCATCCCTCACTCCCACACATTGACGAATTCACACGGAAATTGCGTCGCTATGAAATACGAGTACTATGTGTTCTAAGACATTTCCTTCTAAATCGAGTAACGTTTCTATGGAAACGACAGGATTTTCTTTTGGGATACGACAATCACATTTCCGATCCACTAATCCTTCTTTACTGCATCCCTCACTCCCACACATTGACGAATTCACACGGAAATTGCGTCGCTATGAAATACTATGTGTTCTAAGACATTTCCTTCTAAATCGAGTAACGTTTCTATGGAAACGACAGGATTTTCTTTTGGGATACGACAACCTCATTTCCGATCCACTAATCCTTCTTTACTGCATCCCTCACTCCCACACATTGACGAATTCACACGGAAATTGCGTCGCTATGAAATACGAGTACTATGTGTTCTAAGACATTTCCTTCTAAATCGAGTAACGTTTCTATGGAAACGACAGGTTTTTTTTTTGGGATACGACAATCACATTTCCGATCCACTAATCCTTCTTTACTGCAACCCTCACTCCCACACATTGACGAATTCACACGGAAATTGCGTCGCTATGAAATACTATGTGTTCTAAGACATTTCCTTCTAAATCGAGTAACGTTTCTATGGAAACGACAGGATTTTCTTTTGGGATACGACAACCTCATTTCCGATCCACTAATCCTTCTTTACTGCATCCCTCACTCCCACACATTGACGAATTCACACGGAAATTGCGTCGCTATGAAATACGAGTACTATGTGTTCTAAGACATTTCCTTCTAAATCGAGTAACGTTTCTATGGAAACGACAGGATTTTCTTTTGGGATACGAAGATCTCATTTCCGATCCACTAATTCTTCTTTACTGCATCCCTCACTCCCACACATTGACAAATTCACACGGAAATTGCGTCGCTATGAAATACGAGTACTATGTGTTCTAAGACATTTCCTTCTAAATCGAGTAACGTTTCTATGGAAACGACACGATTTTCTTTTGGGATACGACAATCACATTTCCGATCCACTAATCCTTCTTTACTGCATCCCTCACTCCCAAACATTGACGAATTCACACGGAAATTGCGTCGCTATGAAATACTATGTGTTCTATGACATTTCTTTCTAAATCGAGTAACGTTTCTATGGAAACGACAGGGTTTTCTTTTGGGATACGACAATCTCATTTCCGATCCACTAATCCTTCTTTACTGCATCCCTCACTCCCACACATTGACGAATTGACACGGAAATTGCGTCGCTATGAAATACGAGTACTATGTGTTCTAAGACATTTCCTTCTAAATCGAGTAACGTTTCTATGGAAACGACAGGATTTTCTTTTGGGATACGACAATCACATTTCCGATCCACTAATCCTTCTTTACTGCGTCCCTCATTCCCAAACATTGACGAATTCACACGGAAATTCCGTCGCTATGAAATACGAGTACTATGTGTTCTAAGACATTTCCTTCTAAATCGAGTAACGTTTCTGTGGAAACAACAGGATTTTCTTCTGGGATACGACAATCTCATTTCCGATCCACTAATCCTTGTTTACTGCATCCCTCACTCCCACACATTGACGAATTCACACGGAAATTGCGTCGCTATGGAATGCTATGTGTTCTAAGACATTTCCTTCTAAATCGAGTAACGTTTCTATTTAAAAGACAGGATTTTCTTTTGGGATACGACAATCTCATATCCGATCCACTAATCCTTCTTTACTGCATCCCTCACTCCCACACATTGACAAATTCACACGGAAATTGCGTCGCTATGAAATACGAGTTCTATGTGTTCTAAGACATTTCCTTCTAAATCGAGTAACGTTTCTATGGAAACGACAGGATTTTCTTTTGGGATACGACAATCTCATTTCCGATCCACTAATCCTTCTTTACTGCATCCCTGACTCCCACACATTGACGAATTCACACGGAAATTGCGTCGCTATGAAACACTATGGGTTCTCTGACTTCTCCTTCTAAATCGAGTAACGTTTCTATGGAAACGACAGGATTTTCTTTTGGGATACGACATCCACATTTCCGATCCACTAATCCTTCTTTACTGCATCCCTCACTCCTACACATTGACGAATTCACACGGAAATTGCGTCGCTATGAAATACTATGTGTTCTAAGACATTTCCTTCTAAATCGAGTAACGTTTCTATGGAAACGACAGGATTTTCTTTTGGGATACGACAACCTCATTTCCGATCCACTAATCCTTCTTTACTGCATCCCTCACTCCCACACATTGACGAATTCACACGGAAATTGCGTCGCTATGAAATACGAGTACTATGTGTTCTAAGACATTTCCTTCTAAATCGAGTAACGTTTCTATGGAAACGACAGGATTTTCTTTTGGGATACGACAATCTCATTTCCGATCCACTAATCCTTCTTTACTGCATCCCTCACTCCCACACATTGACGAATTCACACGGAAATTGCGTCGCTATGAAATACGAGTACTATGTGTTCTAAGACATTTCCTTCTAAATCGAGTAACGTTTCTATGGAAACGACAGGATTTTCTTTTGGGATACGACAATCACATTTCCGATCCACTAATCCTTCTTTACTGCATCCCTCACTCCCACACATTGACGAATTCACACGGAAATTGCGTCGCTATGAAATACTATGTGTTCTAAGACATTTCCTTCTAAATCGAGTAACGTTTCTATGGAAACAATAGGATTTTCTTTTGGGATACGACAACCTCATTTCCGATCCACTAATCCTTCTTTACTGCATCCCTCACTCCCACACATTGACGAATTCACACGAAATTGCGTCGCTATGAAATACGAGTACTATGTGTTCTAAGACATTTCCTTCTAAATCGAGTAACGTTTCTATGGAAACGACAGGTTTTTTTTTGGGATACGACAATCACATTTCCGATCCACTAATCCTTCTTTACTGCATCCCTCACTCCCACACATTGACGAATTCACACGGAAATTGCGTCGCTATGAAATACTATGTGTTCTAAGACATTTTCTTCTAAATCGAGTAACGTTTCTATGGAAACGACAGGATTTTCTTTTGGGATACGACAACCTCATTTCCGATCCACTAATCCTTCTTTACTGCATCCCTCACTCCCACACATTGACGAATTCACACGGAAATTGCGTCGCTATGAAATACGAGTACTATGTGTTCTAAGACATTTCCTTCTAACTCGAGTAACGTTTCTATGGAAACGACAGGATTTTCTTTTGGGATACGACAATCACATTTCCGATTGACTAATCCTTCTTTACTGCATCTATCACTCCCACACATTGACCAATTCACACGGAAATTGCGTCGCTATGAAATACTATGTGTTCTAAGACATTTCCTTCTAAATCGAGTAACGTTTCTATGGAAACGACAGGATTTTCTTTTGGGATACGACAATCTCATTTCCGATCCACTAATCCTTCTTTACTGCATCCCTCACTCCCACACATTGACGAATTCACACGGAAATTGCGTCGCTATGAAATACTATGTGTTCTAAGACATTTCCTTCTAAATCGAGTAACGTTTCTATGGAAACGACAGGATTTTCTTTTGGGATACGACAATCACATTTCCGATCCACTAATCCTTCTTTACTGCATCCCTCACTCCCACACATTGACCAATTCACACGGAAATTGCGTCGCTATGAAATACGAGTACTATGTGTTCTAAGACATTTCCTTCTAAATCGAGTAACGTTTCTATGGAAACGACAGGATTTTCTTTTGGGATACGACAATCACATTTCCGATCCACTAATCCTTCTTTACTGCATCCCTCACTCCCACACATTGACGAATTCACACGGAAATTGCGTCGCTATGAAATACTATGTGTTCTAAGACATTTCCTTCTAAATCGAGTAACGTTTCTATGGAAACGACAGGATTTTCTTTTGGGATACGACAACCTCATTTCCGATCCACTAATCCTTCTTTACTGCATCCCTCACTCCCACACATTGACGAATTCACACGGAAATTGCGTCGCTATGAAATACGAGTACTATGTGTTCTAAGACATTTCCTTCTAAATCGAGTAACGTTTCTATGGAAACGACAGGATTTTCTTTTGGGATACGACAATCACATTTCCGATCCACTAATCCTTCTTTACTGCATCCCTCACTCCCACACATTGACGAATTCACACGGAAATTGCGTCGCTATGAAATACTATGTGTTCTAAGACATTTCCTTCTAAATCGAGTAACGTTTCTATGGAAACGACAGGATTTTCTTTTGGGATACGACAACCTCATTTCCGATCCACTAATCCTTCTTTACTGCATCCCTCACTCCCACACATTGACGAATTCACACGGAAATTGCGTCGCTATGAAATACGAGTACTATGTGTTCTAAGACATTTCCTTCTAAATCGAGTAACGTTTCTATGGAAACGACAGGTTTTTTTTTTGGGATACGACAATCACATTTCCGATCCACTAATCCTTCTTTACTGCAACCCTCACTCCCACACATTGACGAATTCACACGGAAATTGCGTCGCTATGAAATACTATGTGTTCTAAGACATTTCCTTCTAAATCGAGTAACGTTTCTATGGAAACGACAGGATTTTCTTTTGGGATACGACAACCTCATTTCCGATCCACTAATCCTTCTTTACTGCATCCCTCACTCCCACACATTGACGAATTCACACGGAAATTGCGTCGCTATGAAATACGAGTACTATGTGTTCTAAGACATTTCCTTCTAAATCGAGTAACGTTTCTATGGAAACGACAGGATTTTCTTTTGGGATACGAAGATCTCATTTCCGATCCACTAATTCTTCTTTACTGCATCCCTCACTCCCACACATTGACAAATTCACACGGAAATTGCGTCGCTATGAAATACGAGTACTATGTGTTCTAAGACATTTCCTTCTAAATCGAGTAACGTTTCTATGGAAACGACACGATTTTCTTTTGGGATACGACAATCACATTTCCGATCCACTAATCCTTCTTTACTGCATCCCTCACTCCCAAACATTGACGAATTCACACGGAAATTGCGTCGCTATGAAATACTATGTGTTCTATGACATTTCTTTCTAAATCGAGTAACGTTTCTATGGAAACGACAGGGTTTTCTTTTGGGATACGACAATCTCATTTCCGATCCACTAATCCTTCTTTACTGCATCCCTCACTCCCACACATTGACGAATTGACACGGAAATTGCGTCGCTATGAAATACGAGTACTATGTGTTCTAAGACATTTCCTTCTAAATCGAGTAACGTTTCTATGGAAACGACAGGATTTTCTTTTGGGATACGACAATCACATTTCCGATCCACTAATCCTTCTTTACTGCGTCCCTCATTCCCAAACATTGACGAATTCACACGGAAATTCCGTCGCTATGAAATACGAGTACTATGTGTTCTAAGACATTTCCTTCTAAATCGAGTAACGTTTCTGTGGAAACAACAGGATTTTCTTCTGGGATACGACAATCTCATTTCCGATCCACTAATCCTTGTTTACTGCATCCCTCACTCCCACACATTGACGAATTCACACGGAAATTGCGTCGCTATGGAATGCTATGTGTTCTAAGACATTTCCTTCTAAATCGAGTAACGTTTCTATTTAAAAGACAGGATTTTCTTTTGGGATACGACAATCTCATATCCGATCCACTAATCCTTCTTTACTGCATCCCTCACTCCCACACATTGACAAATTCACACGGAAATTGCGTCGCTATGAAATACGAGTTCTATGTGTTCTAAGACATTTCCTTCTAAATCGAGTAACGTTTCTATGGAAACGACAGGATTTTCTTTTGGGATACGACAATCTCATTTCCGATCCACTAATCCTTCTTTACTGCATCCCTGACTCCCACACATTGACGAATTCACACGGAAATTGCGTCGCTATGAAACACTATGGGTTCTCTGACTTCTCCTTCTAAATCGAGTAACGTTTCTATGGAAACGACAGGATTTTCTTTTGGGATACGACATCCACATTTCCGATCCACTAATCCTTCTTTACTGCATCCCTCACTCCTACACATTGACGAATTCTCACGGAAATTGCGTCGCTATGAAATACGAGTACTATGTGTTCTAAGACATTTCCTTCTAAATCCAGTAACGTTTCTATGGAAACGACAGGATTTTCTTTTGGGATACGACAATCACATTTCCGATCCACTAATCCTTCTTTACTGCATCCCTCACTCCCAAACATTGACGAATTCACACGGGGAATTGCGTCGCTATGAATTACTATGGGTTCTATGACTTCTCCTTCTAAATCGAGTAACGTTTCTATGGAAATGACAGGATTTTCTTTTGGGATACGACAATCTCATTTCCGATCCACTAATCCTTCTTTACTGCATCCCTCACTCCCACACATTGACGAATTCACACGGAAATTCCGTCGCTATGAAATACGAGTACTATGTGTTCTAAGACATTTCCTTCTAAATCGAGTAACGTTTCTGTGGAAACAACAGGATTTTCTTCTGGGATACGACAATCACATTTCCGATCCACTAATCCTTCTTTACTGCATCCCTCACTCCCACACATTGACCAATTCACACGGAAATTGCGTCGCTATGAAATACGAGTACTATGTGTTCTAAGACATTTCCTTCTAAATCGAGTAACGTTTCTATGGAAACGACAGGATTTTCTTTTGGGATACGACAATCACATTTCCGATCCACTAATCCTTCTTTACTGCATCCCTCACTCCCACACATTGACGAATTCACACGGAAATTGCGTCGCTATGAAATACTATGTGTTCTAAGACATTTCCTTCTAAATCGAGTAACGTTTCTATGGAAACGACAGGATTTTCTTTTGGGATACGACAACCTCATTTCCGATCCACTAATCCTTCTTTACTGCATCCCTCACTCCCACACATTGACGAATTCACACGGAAATTGCGTCGCTATGAAATACGAGTACTATGTGTTCTAAGACATTTCCTTCTAAATCGAGTAACGTTTCTATGGAAACGACAGGATTTTCTTTTGGGATACGACAATCACATTTCCGATCCACTAATCCTTCTTTACTGCATCCCTCACTCCCACACATTGACGAATTCACACGGAAATTGCGTCGCTATGAAATACTATGTGTTCTAAGACATTTCCTTCTAAATCGAGTAACGTTTCTATGGAAACGACAGGATTTTCTTTTGGGATACGACAACCTCATTTCCGATCCACTAATCCTTCTTTACTGCATCCCTCACTCCCACACATTGACGAATTCACACGGAAATTGCGTCGCTATGAAATACGAGTACTATGTGTTCTAAGACATTTCCTTCTAAATCGAGTAACGTTTCTATGGAAACGACAGGTTTTTTTTTTGGGATACGACAATCACATTTCCGATCCACTAATCCTTCTTTACTGCAACCCTCACTCCCACACATTGACGAATTCACACGGAAATTGCGTCGCTATGAAATACTATGTGTTCTAAGACATTTCCTTCTAAATCGAGTAACGTTTCTATGGAAACGACAGGATTTTCTTTTGGGATACGACAACCTCATTTCCGATCCACTAATCCTTCTTTACTGCATCCCTCACTCCCACACATTGACGAATTCACACGGAAATTGCGTCGCTATGAAATACGAGTACTATGTGTTCTAAGACATTTCCTTCTAAATCGAGTAACGTTTCTATGGAAACGACAGGATTTTCTTTTGGGATACGAAGATCTCATTTCCGATCCACTAATTCTTCTTTACTGCATCCCTCACTCCCACACATTGACAAATTCACACGGAAATTGCGTCGCTATGAAATACGAGTACTATGTGTTCTAAGACATTTCCTTCTAAATCGAGTAACGTTTCTATGGAAACGACACGATTTTCTTTTGGGATACGACAATCACATTTCCGATCCACTAATCCTTCTTTACTGCATCCCTCACTCCCAAACATTGACGAATTCACACGGAAATTGCGTCGCTATGAAATACTATGTGTTCTATGACATTTCTTTCTAAATCGAGTAACGTTTCTATGGAAACGACAGGGTTTTCTTTTGGGATACGACAATCTCATTTCCGATCCACTAATCCTTCTTTACTGCATCCCTCACTCCCACACATTGACGAATTGACACGGAAATTGCGTCGCTATGAAATACGAGTACTATGTGTTCTAAGACATTTCCTTCTAAATCGAGTAACGTTTCTATGGAAACGACAGGATTTTCTTTTGGGATACGACAATCACATTTCCGATCCACTAATCCTTCTTTACTGCGTCCCTCATTCCCAAACATTGACGAATTCACACGGAAATTCCGTCGCTATGAAATACGAGTACTATGTGTTCTAAGACATTTCCTTCTAAATCGAGTAACGTTTCTGTGGAAACAACAGGATTTTCTTCTGGGATACGACAATCTCATTTCCGATCCACTAATCCTTGTTTACTGCATCCCTCACTCCCACACATTGACGAATTCACACGGAAATTGCGTCGCTATGGAATGCTATGTGTTCTAAGACATTTCCTTCTAAATCGAGTAACGTTTCTATTTAAAAGACAGGATTTTCTTTTGGGATACGACAATCTCATATCCGATCCACTAATCCTTCTTTACTGCATCCCTCACTCCCACACATTGACAAATTCACACGGAAATTGCGTCGCTATGAAATACGAGTTCTATGTGTTCTAAGACATTTCCTTCTAAATCGAGTAACGTTTCTATGGAAACGACAGGATTTTCTTTTGGGATACGACAATCTCATTTCCGATCCACTAATCCTTCTTTACTGCATCCCTGACTCCCACACATTGACGAATTCACACGGAAATTGCGTCGCTATGAAACACTATGGGTTCTCTGACTTCTCCTTCTAAATCGAGTAACGTTTCTATGGAAACGACAGGATTTTCTTTTGGGATACGACATCCACATTTCCGATCCACTAATCCTTCTTTACTGCATCCCTCACTCCTACACATTGACGAATTCTCACGGAAATTGCGTCGCTATGAAATACGAGTACTATGTGTTCTAAGACATTTCCTTCTAAATCCAGTAACGTTTCTATGGAAACGACAGGATTTTCTTTTGGGATACGACAATCACATTTCCGATCCACTAATCCTTCTTTACTGCATCCCTCACTCCCAAACATTGACGAATTCACACGGGGAATTGCGTCGCTATGAATTACTATGGGTTCTATGACTTCTCCTTCTAAATCGAGTAACGTTTCTATGGAAATGACAGGATTTTCTTTTGGGATACGACAATCTCATTTCCGATCCACTAATCCTTCTTTACTGCATCCCTCACTCCCACACATTGACGAATTCACACGGAAATTGCGTCGCTATGAAATACGAGTACTATGTTTTCTAAGGCATTTCCTTCTAAATCGAGTAACGTTTCTATGGAAACGACAGGATTTTCTTTTGGGATACGACAATCACATTTCCGATCCACTAATCCTTCTTTACTGCATCCCTCACTCCCACACATTGACGAATTCACACGGAAATTGCGTCGCTATGAAATACGAGTACTATGTGTTCTAAGACATTTCCTTCTAAATCGAGTAACGTTTCTATGGAAACGACAGGATTTTCTTTTGGGATACGACAATCTCATTTCCGATCCACTAATCCTTCTTTACTGCATCCCTCACTCCCACACATTGACCAATTCACACGGAAATTGCGTCGCTATGAAATACTATGTGTTCTAAGACATTTCCTTCTAAATCGAGTAACGTTTCTATGGAGACGACAGGATTTTCTTTTGGGATACGACAACCTCATTTCCGATCCACTAATCCTTCTTTACTGCATCCCTCACTCCCACACATTGACGAATTCACACGGAAATTGCGTCGCTATGAAATACGAGTACTATGTGTTCTAAGACATTTCCTTCTAAATCGAGTAACGTTTCTATGGAAACGGCAGGTTTTTTTTTTTGGGATACGACAATCACATTTCCGATCCACTAATCCTTCTTTACTGCAACCCTCACTCCCACACATTGACGAATTCACACGGAAATTGCGTCGCTATGAAATACTATGTGTTCTAAGACATTTCCTTCTAAATCGAGTAACGTTTCTATGGAAACGACAGGATTTTCTTTTGGGATACGACAACCTCATTTCCGATCCACTAATCCTTCTTTACTGCATCCCTCACTCCCACACATTGACGAATTCACACGGAAATTGCGTCGCTATGAAATACGAGTACTATGTGTTCTAAGATATTTCCTTCTAAATCGAGTAACGTTTCTATGGAAACGACAGGATTTTCTTTTGGGATACGACAATCTCATTTCCGATCCACTAATCCTTCTTTACTGCATCCCTCACTCCCACACATTGACGAATTCACACGGAAATTGCGCCGCTATGAAATACGAGTACTATGTGTTCTAAGACATTTCCTTCTAAATCGAGTAACGTTTCTATGGAAACGACAGGATTTTCTTTTGGGATACGACAATCACATTTCCGATCCACTAATCCTTCTTTACTGCATCCCTCACTCCCACACATTGACGAATTCACACGGAAATTGCGTCGCTATGAAATACTATGTGTTCTAAGACATTTCCTTCTAAATCGAGTAACGTTTCTATGGAAACAATAGGATTTTCTTTTGGGATACGACAACCTCATTTCCGATCCACTAATCCTTCTTTACTGCATCCCTCACTCCCACACATTGACGAATTCACACGGAAATTGCGTCGCTATGAAATACGAGTACTATGTGTTCTAAGACATTTCCTTCTAAATCGAGTAACGTTTCTGTGGAAACAACAGGATTTTCTTCTGGGATACGACAATCTCATTTCCGATCCACTAATCCTTCTTTACTGCATCCCTCACTCCCACACATTGACGAATTCACACGGAAATTGCGTCGCTATGGAATGCTATGTGTTCTAAGACATTTCCTTCTAAATCGAGTAACGTTTCTATTTAAAAGACAGGATTTTCTTTTGGGATACGACAATCTCATATCCGATCCACTAATCCTTCTTTACTGCATCCCTCACTCCCACACATTGACAAATTCACACGGAAATTGCGTCGCTATGAAATACGAGTACTATGTGTTCTAAGACATTTCCTTCTAAATCGAGTAACGTTTCTATGGAAACGACAGGATTTTCTTTTGGGATACGACAATCTCATTTCCGATCCACTAATCCTTCTTTACTGCATCCCTGACTCCCACACATTGACGAATTCACACGGAAATTGCGTCGCTATGAAACACTATGGGTTCTCTGACTTCTCCTTCTAAATCGAGTAACGTTTCTATGGAAACGACAGGATTTTCTTTTGGGATACGACATCCACATTTCCGATCCACTAATCCTTCTTTACTGCATCCCTCACTCCTACACATTGACGAATTCTCACGGAAATTGCGTCGCTATGAAATACGAGTACTATGTGTTCTAAGACATTTCCTTCTAAATCCAGTAACGTTTCTATGGAAACGACAGGATTTTCTTTTGGGATACGACAATCACATTTCCGATCCACTAATCCTTCTTTACTGCATCCCTCACTCCCAAACATTGACGAATTCACACGGGGAATTGCGTCGCTATGAATTACTATGGGTTCTATGACTTCTCCTTCTAAATCGAGTAACGTTTCTATGGAAATGACAGGATTTTCTTTTGGGATACGACAATCTCATTTCCGATCCACTAATCCTTCTTTACTGCATCCCTCACTCCCACACATTGACGAATTCACACGGAAATTGCGTCGCTATGAAATACGAGTACTATGTTTTCTAAGGCATTTCCTTCTAAATCGAGTAACGTTTCTATGGAAACGACAGGATTTTCTTTTGGGATACGACAATCACATTTCCGATCCACTAATCCTTCTTTACTGCATCCCTCACTCCCACACATTGACGAATTCACACGGAAATTGCGTCGCTATGAAATACGAGTACTATGTGTTCTAAGACATTTCCTTCTAAATCGAGTAACGTTTCTATGGAAACGACAGGATTTTCTTTTGGGATACGACAATCTCATTTCCGATCCACTAATCCTTCTTTACTGCATCCCTCACTCCCACACATTGACGAATTCACACGGAAATTGCGTCGCTATGAAATACTATGTGTTCTAAGACATTTCCTTCTAAATCGAGTAACGTTTCTATGGAAACGACAGGATTTTCTTTTGGGATACGACAACCTCATTTCCGATCCACTAATCCTTCTTTACTGCATCCCTCACTCCCACACATTGACGAATTCACACGGAAATTGCGTCGCTATGAAATACGAGTACTATGTGTTCTAAGACATTTCCTTCTAAATCGAGTAACGTTTCTATGGAAACGACAGGTTTTTTTTTTGGGATACGACAATCACATTTCCGATCCACTAATCCTTCTTTACTGCAACCCTCACTCCCACACATTGACGAATTCACACGGAAATTGCGTCGCTATGAAATACTATGTGTTCTAAGACATTTCCTTCTAAATCGAGTAACGTTTCTATGGAAACGACAGGATTTTCTTTTGGGATACGACAACCTCATTTCCGATCCACTAATCCTTCTTTACTGCATCCCTCACTCCCACACATTGACGAATTCACACGGAAATTGCGTCGCTATGAAATACGAGTACTATGTGTTCTAAGACATTTCCTTCTAAATCGAGTAACGTTTCTATGGAAACGACAGGATTTTCTTTTGGGATACGACAATCTCATTTCCGATCCACTAATCCTTCTTTACTGCATCCCTCACTCCCACACATTGACGAATTCACACGGAAATTGCGTCGCTATGAAATACGAGTACTATGTGTTCTAAGACATTTCCTTCTAAATCGAGTAACGTTTCTATGGAAACGACAGGATTTTCTTTTGGGATACGACAATCACATTTCCGATCCACTAATCCTTCTTTACTGCATCCCTCACTCCCACACATTGACGAATTCACACGGAAATTGCGTCGCTATGAAATACTATGTGTTCTAAGACATTTCCTTCTAAATCGAGTAACGTTTCTATGGAAACAATAGGATTTTCTTTTGGGATACGACAACCTCATTTCCGATCCACTAATCCTTCTTTACTGCATCCCTCACTCCCACACATTGACGAATTCACACGGAAATTGCGTCGCTATGAAATACGAGTACTATGTGTTCTAAGACATTTCCTTCTAATTCGAGTAACGTTTCTATGGAAACGACAGGTTTTTTTTTTGGGATACGACAATCACATTTCCGATCCACTAATCCTTCTTTACTGCATCCCTCACTCCCACACATTGACGAATTCACACGGAAATTGCGTCGCTATGAAATACTATGTGTTCTAAGACATTTTCTTCTAAATCGAGTAACGTTTCTATGGAAACGACAGGATTTTCTTTTGGGATACGACAACCTCATTTCCGATCCACTAATCCTTCCTTACTGCATCCCTCACTCCCACACATTGACGAATTCACACGGAAATTGCGTCGCTATGAAATACGAGTACTATGTGTTCTAAGACATTTCTTTCTAAATCGAGTAACGTTTCTATGGAAACGACAGGATTTTCTTTTGGGATACGACAATCACATTTCCGATCCACTAATCCTTCTTTACTGCATCTATCACTCCCACACATTGACCAATTCACACGGAAATTGCGTCGCTATGAAATACTATGTGTTCTAAGACATTTCCTTCTAAATCGAGTAACGTTTCTATGGAAATGACAGGATTTTCTTTTGGGATACGACAATCTCATTTCCGATCCACTAATCCTTCTTTACTGCATCCCTCACTCCCACACATTGACGAATTCACACGGAAATTGCGTCGCTATGAAATACTATGTGTTCTAAGACATTTCCTTCTAAATCGAGTAACGTTTCTATGGAAACGACAGGATTTTCTTTTGGGATACGACAATCACATTTCCGATCCACTAATCCTTCTTTACTGCATCCCTCACTCCCACACATTGACCAATTCACACGGAAATTGCGTCGCTATGAAATACGAGTACTATGTGTTCTAAGACATTTCCTTCTAAATCGAGTAACGTTTCTATGGAAACGACAGGATTTTCTTTTGGGATACGACAATCACATTTCCGATCCACTAATCCTTCTTTACTGCATCCCTCACTCCCACACATTGACGAATTCACACGGAAATTGCGTCGCTATGAAATACTATGTGTTCTAAGACATTTCCTTCTAAATCGAGTAACGTTTCTATGGAAACGACAGGATTTTCTTTTGGGATACGACAACCTCATTTCCGATCCACTAATCCTTCTTTACTGCATCCCTCACTCCCACACATTGACGAATTCACACGGAAATTGCGTCGCTATGAAATACGAGTACTATGTGTTCTAAGACATTTCCTTCTAAATCGAGTAACGTTTCTATGGAAACGACAGGTTTTTTTTTTGGGATACGACAATCACATTTCGGATCCACTAATCCCTCTTTACTGCAACCCTCACTCCCACACATTGACGAATTCACACGGAAATTGCGTCGCTATGAAATACTATGTGTTCTAAGACATTTCCTTCTAAATCGAGTAACGTTTCTATGGAAACGACAGGATTTTCTTTTGGGATACGACAACCTCATTTCCGATCCACTAATCCTTCTTTACTGCATCCCTCACTCCCACACATTGACGAATTCACACGGAAATTGCGTCGCTATGAAATACGAGTACTATGTGTTCTAAGACATTTCCTTCTAAATCGAGTAACGTTTCTATGGAAACGACAGGATTTTCTTTTGGGATACGAAGATCTCATTTCCGATCCACTAATTCTTCTTTACTGCATCCCTCACTCCCACACATTGACAAATTCACACGGAAATTGCGTCGCTATGAAATACGAGTACTATGTGTTCTAAGACATTTCCTTCTAAATCGAGTAACGTTTCTATGGAAACGACAGGATTTTCTTTTGGGATACGACAATCACATTTCCGATCCACTAATCCTTCTTTACTGCATCCCTCACTCCCAAACATTGACGAATTCACACGGAAATTGCGTCGCTATGAAATACTATGTGTTCTATGACATTTCTTTCTAAATCGAGTAACGTTTCTATGGAAACGACAGGGTTTTCTTTTGGGATACGACAATCTCATTTCCGATCCACTAATCCTTCTTTACTGCATCCCTCACTCCCACACATTGACGAATTCACACGGAAATTGCGTCGCTATGAAATACGAGTACTATGTGTTCTAAGACATTTCCTTCTAAATCGAGTAACGTTTCTATGGAAACGACAGGATTTTCTTTTGGGATACGACAATCACATTTCCGATCCACTAATCCTTCTTTACTGCGTCCCTCATTCCCAAACATTGACGAATTCACACGGAAATTCCGTCGCTATGAAATACGAGTACTATGTGTTCTAAGACATTTCCTTCTAAATCGAGTAACGTTTCTGTGGAAACAACAGGATTTTCTTCTGGGATACGACAATCTCATTTCCGATCCACTAATCCTTCTTTACTGCATCCCTCACTCCCACACATTGACGAATTCACACGGAAATTGCGTCGCTATGGAATGCTATGTGTTCTAAGACATTTCCTTCTAAATCGAGTAACGTTTCTATTTAAAAGACAGGATTTTCTTTTGGGATACGACAATCTCATATCCGATCCACTAATCCTTCTTTACTGCATCCCTCACTCCCACACATTGACAAATTCACACGGAAATTGCGTCGCTATGAAATACGAGTTCTATGTGTTCTAAGACATTTCCTTCTAAATCGAGTAACGTTTCTATGGAAACGACAGGATTTTCTTTTGGGATACGACAATCTCATTTCCGATCCACTAATCCTTCTTTACTGCATCCCTGACTCCCACACATTGACGAATTCACACGGAAATTGCGTCGCTATGAAACATTATGGGTTCTCTGACTTCTCCTTCTAAATCGAGTAACGTTTCTATGGAAACGACAGGATTTTCTTTTGGGATACGACATCCACATTTCCGATCCACTAATCCTTCTTTACTGCATCCCTCACTTCTACACATTGACGAATTCTCACGGAAATTGCGTCGCTATGAAATACGAGTACTATGTGTTCTAAGACATTTCCTTCTAAATCCAGTAACGTTTCTATGGAAACGACAGGATTTTCTTTTGGGATACGACAATCACATTTCCGATCCACTAATCCTTCTTTACTGCATCCCTCACTCCCAAACATTGACGAATTCACACGGGGAATTGCGTCGCTATGAATTACTATGGGTTCTATGACTTCTCCTTCTAAATCGAGTAACGTTTCTATGGAAATGACAGGATTTTCTTTTGGGATACGACAATCTCATTTCCGATCCACTAATCCTTCTTTACTGCATCCCTCACTCCCACACATTGACGAATTCACACGGAAATTGCGTCGCTATGAAATACGAGTACTATGTTTTCTAAGGCATTTCCTTCTAAATCGAGTAACGTTTCTATGGAAACGACAGGATTTTCTTTTGGGATACGACAACCTCATTTCCGATCCACTAATCCTTCTTTACTGCATCCCTCACTCCCACACATTGACGAATTCACACGGAAATTGCGTCGCTATGAAATACGAGTACTATGTGTTCTAAGACATTTCCTTCTAAATCGAGTAACGTTTCTATGGAAACGACAGGTTTTTTTTTTGGGATACGACAATCACAGTTCCGATCCACTAATCCTTCTTTACTGCAACCCTCACTCCCACACATTGACGAATTCACACGGAAATTGCGTCGCTATGAAACACTATGTGTTCTAAGACATTTCCTTCTAAATCGAGTAACGTTTCTATGGAAACGACAGGATTTTCTTTTGGGATACGACAACCTCATTTCCGATCCACTAATCCTTCTTTACTGCATCCCTCACTCCCACACATTGACGAATTCACACGGAAATTGCGTCGCTATGAAATACGAGTACTATGTGTTCTAAGACATTTCCTTCTAAATCGAGTAACGTTTCTATGGAAACGACAGGATTTTCTTTTGGGATACGAAGATCTCATTTCCGATCCACTAATTCTTCTTTACTGCATCCCTCACTCCCACACATTGACAAATTCACACGGAAATTGCGTCGCTATGAAATACGAGTACTATGTGTTCTAAGACATTTCCTTCTAAATCGAGTAACGTTTCTATGGAAACGACAGGATTTTCTTTTGGGATACGACAATCACATTTCCGATCCACTAATCCTTCTTTACTGCATCCCTCACTCCCAAACATTGACGAATTCACACGGAAATTGCGTCGCTATGAAATACTATGTGTTCTATGACATTTCTTTCTAAATCGAGTAACGTTTCTATGGAAACGACAGGGTTTTCTTTTGGGATACGACAATCTCATTTCCGATCCACTAATCCTTCTTTACTGCATCCCTCACTCCCACACATTGACGAATTCACACGGAAATTGCGTCGCTATGAAATACGAGTACTATGTGTTCTAAGACATTTCCTTCTAAATCGAGTAACGTTTCTATGGAAACGACAGGATTTTCTTTTGGGATACGACAATCACATTTCCGATCCACTAATCCTTCTTTACTGCGTCCCTCATTCCCAAACATTGACGAATTCACACGGAAATTCCGTCGCTATGAAATACGAGTACTATGTGTTCTAAGACATTTCCTTCTAAATCGAGTAACGTTTCTGTGGAAACAACAGGATTTTCTTCTGGGATACGACAATCTCATTTCCGATCCACTAATCCTTCTTTACTGCATCCCTCACTCCCACACATTGACGAATTCACACGGAAATTGCGTCGCTATGGAATGCTATGTGTTCTAAGACATTTCCTTCTAAATCGAGTAACGTTTCTATTTAAAAGACAGGATTTTCTTTTGGGATACGACAATCTCATATCCGATCCACTAATCCTTCTTTACTGCATCCCTCACTCCCACACATTGACAAATTCACACGGAAATTGCGTCGCTATGAAATACGAGTTCTATGTGTTCTAAGACATTTCCTTCTAAATCGAGTAACGTTTCTATGGAAACGACAGGATTTTCTTTTGGGATACGACAATCTCATTTCCGATCCACTAATCCTTCTTTACTGCATCCCTGACTCCCACACATTGACGAATTCACACGGAAATTGCGTCGCTATGAAACACTATGGGTTCTCTGACTTCTCCTTCTAAATCGAGTAACGTTTCTATGGAAACGACAGGATTTTCTTTTGGGATACGACATCCACATTTCCGATCCACTAATCCTTCTTTACTGCATCCCTCACTTCTACACATTGACGAATTCTCACGGAAATTGCGTCGCTATGAAATACGAGTACTATGTGTTCTAAGACATTTCCTTCTAAATCCAGTAACGTTTCTATGGAAACGACAGGATTTTCTTTTGGGATACGACAATCACATTTCCGATCCACTAATCCTTCTTTACTGCATCCCTCACTCCCAAACATTGACGAATTCACACGGGGAATTGCGTCGCTATGAATTACTATGGGTTCTATGACTTCTCCTTCTAAATCGAGTAACGTTTCTATGGAAATGACAGGATTTTCTTTTGGGATACGACAATCTCATTTCCGATCCACTAATCCTTCTTTACTGCATCCCTCACTCCCACACATTGACGAATTCACACGGAAATTGCGTCGCTATGAAATACGAGTACTATGTTTTCTAAGGCATTTCCTTCTAAATCGAGTAACGTTTCTATGGAAACGACAGGATTTTCTTTTGGGATACGACAATCACATTTCCGATCCACTAATCCTTCTTTACTGCATCCCTCACTCCCACACATTGACGAATTCACACGGAAATTGCGTCGCTATGAAATACGAGTACTATGTGTTCTAAGACATTTCCTTCTAAATCGAGTAACGTTTCTATGGAAACGACAGGATTTTCTTTTGGGATACGACAATCTCATTTCCGATCCACTAATCCTTCTTTACTGCATCCCTCACTCCCACACATTGACCAAATCACACGGAAATTGCGTCGCTATGAAATACTATGTGTTCTAAGACATTTCCTTCTAAATGAGTAACGTTTCTATGGAAACGACAGGATTTTCCTTTGGGATACGACAATCTCATTTCCGATCCACTAATCCTTCTTTACTGCATCCCTCACTCCCACACATTGACGAATTCACACGGAAATTGCGTCGCTATGAAATACGAGTACTATGTGTTCTAAGACATTTCCTTCTAAATCGAGTAACGTTTCTATGGAAACGACAGGATTTTCTTTTGGGATACGACAATCACATTTCCGATCCACTAATCCTTCTTTACTGCATCTATCACTCCCACACATTGACCAATTCACACGGAAATTGCGTCGCTATGAAATACTATGTGTTCTAAGACATTTCCTTCTAAATCGAGTAACGTTTCTATGGAAACGACAGGATTTTCTTTTGGGATACGACAATCACATTTCCGATGCACTAATCCTTCTTTACTGCATCCCTCACTTACAAACATTGACGAATTCACACGGAAATTGCGTCGCTATGAAATACGAGTACTATGTGTTCTAAGACATTTCCTTCTAAAACGAGTAACGTTTCTATGGAAACGACAGGATTTTCTTTTGGGATACGACAATCTCATTTCCGATCCACTAATCCTTCTTTACTTCATCCCTCACTCTCACACATTGACGAATTCACACGGAAATTGCGTCGCTACGAAATACGAGTACTATGTGTTCTAAAACATTTTCTTCTAAATCGAGTAACGTTTCTATGGAAACGACAGGATTTTCTTTTGGGATACGACAATCTCATTTCCGATCCACTAATCCTTCTTTACTGCATCCCTCACTCCCACACTCTGACAAATTCACACGGAAATTGCGTCGCTATGAAATACGAGTACTATGTGTTCTAAGACATTTCCTTCTAAATCGAGTAACGTTTCTATGGAAACGACAGGATGTTCTTTTGGGATACGACAATCACATTTCCGATCCACTAATCCTTCTTTACTGCATCCCTCACTCCCAAACATTGACGAATTCACACGGAAATTGCGTCGCTATGAAATACTATGTGTTCTATGACATTTCTTTCTAAATCGAGTAACGTTTCTATGGAAACGACAGGGTTTTGTTTTGGGATACGACAATCACATTTCCGATCCACTAATCCTTCTTTACTGCATCCCTCACTCCCACACATTGACGAATTCACACGGAAATTGCGTCGCTATGAAACACTATGGGTTCTCTGACTTCTCCTTCTAAATCGAGTAACGTTTCTATGGAAACGACAGGATTTTCTTTTGGGATACGACATCCACATTTCCGATCCACTAATCCTTCTTTACTGCATCCCTCACTCCTACACATTGACGAATTCTCACGGAAATTGCGTCGCTATGAAATACGAGTACTATGTGTTCTAAGACATTTAATTCTAAATCCAGTAACGTTTCTATGGAAACGACAGGATTTTCTTTTGGGATACGACAATCACATTTCCGATCCACTAATCCTTCTTTACTGCATCCTCACTCCCAAACATTGACGAATTCACATGGGGAATTGCGTCGCTATGAATTACTATGGGTGCTATGACTTCTCCTTCTAAATCGAGTAACGTTTCTATGGAAATGACAGGATTTTCTTTTGGGATACGACAATCTCATTTCCGATCCACTAATCCTTCTTTACTGCATCCCTCAATCCCACACATTGACGAATTCACACGGAAATTGCGTCGCTATGAAATACGAGTACTATGTTTTCTAAGGCATTTCCTTCTAAATCGTGTAACGTTTCTATGGAAACGACAGGATTTTCTTTTGGGATTCGACAATCACATTTCCGATCCACTAATCCTTCTTTACTGCATCCCTCACTCCCACACATTGACGAATTCACACGGAAATTGCGTCGCTATGAAATACGAGTACTATGTGTTCTAAGACATTTCCTTCTAAATCGAGTAACGTTTCTATGGAAACGACAGGATTTTCTTTTGGGATACGACAATCTCATTTCCGATCCACTAATCCTTCTTTACTGCATCCCTCACTCCCACACATTGACCAATTCACACGGAAATTGCGTCGCTATGAAATACTATGTGTTCTAAGACATTTCCTTCTAAATGAGTAACGTTTCTATGGAAACGACAGGATTTTCCTTTGGGATACGACAATCTCATTTCCGATCCACTAATCCTTCTTTACTGCATCCCTCACTCCCACACATTGACGAATTCACACGGAAATTGCGTCGCTATGAAATACGAGTACTATGTGTTCTAAGACATTTCCTTCTAAATCGAGTAACGTTTCTATGGAAACGACAGGATTTTCTTCTGGGATACGACAATCACATTTCCGATCCACTAATCCTTCTTTACTGCATCTATCACTCCCACACATTGACCAATTCACACGGAAATTGCGTCGCTATGAAATACTATGTGTTCTAAGACATTTCCTTCTAAATCGAGTAACGTTTCTATGGAAACAACAGGATTTTATTTTGGGATACGACAACCTCATTTCCGATCCACTAATCCTTCTTTACTGCATCCCTCACTCCCACACATTTACGAATTCACACGGAAATTGCGTCGCTATGAAATACGAGTACTATGTGTTCTAAGACATTTCCTTCTAAATCGAGTAACGTTTCTATGGAAACGACAGGTTTTTTTTGGGGATACGACAATCACATTTCCGATCCACTAATCCTTCTTTACTGCATCCCTCACTCCCACACATTGACGAATTCACACGGAAATTGCGTCGCTATGAAATACTATGTGTTCTAAGACATTTTCTTCTAAATCGAGTAACGTTTCTATGGAAACGACAGGATTTTCTTTTGGGATACGACAACCTCATTTCCGATCCACTAATCCTTCTTTACTGCATCCCTCACTCCCACACATTGACGAATTCACACGGAAATTGCGTCGCTATGAAATACGAGTACTATGTGTTCTAAGACATTTCCTTCTAAATCGAGTAACGTTTCTATGGAAACGACAGGATTTTCTTTTGGGATACGACAATCACATTTCTGATCCACTAATCCTTCTTTACTGCATCCCTCACTCCCACACATTGACCAATTCACACGGAAATTGCGTCGCTATGAAATACTATGTGTTCTAAGACACTTCCTTCTAAATCGAGTAACGTTTCTATGGAAACGACAGGATTTTCTTTTGGGATACGACAATCTCATTTCCGATCCACTAATCCTTCTTTACTGCATCCCTCACTCCCACACATTGACGAATTCACACGGAAATTGCGTCGCTATGAAATACTATGTGTTCTAAGACATTTCCTTCTAAATCGAGTAACGTTTCTATGGAAACGACAGGATTTTCTTTTGGGATACGACAATCACATTTCCGATCCACTAATCCTTCTTTACTGCATCCCTCACTCCCACACATTGTCGAATTCACACGGAAATTGCGTCGCTATGAAATACTATGTGTTCTAAGACATTTCCTTGTAAATGGAGTAACGATTCTATGGAAACGACAGGATTTTCTTTTGGGATACGACAATCTCATTTCCGATCCACTAATCCTTCTTTACTGGTTCCCTCACTCCCGCACATTGACTTATTCACACGGAAATTGCGTCGCTATGAAATACGAGTACTATGTGTTCTAAGACATTTCCTTCTAAATCGAGTAATGTTTCTATGGAAACGACAGGATTTTCTTTTGGGATACGACAATCTCATTTCCGATCCACTAATCCCTCTTTACTGCATCCCTCACTCCCACACATTGACGAATTCACACGGAAATTGCGTCGCTATGAAATACGAGTACTATGTGTTCTAAGACATTTCCTTCTAAATCGAGTAACGTTTCTATGGAAACGACAGGATTTTCTTTTGGGATACGACAATCACATTTCCGATCCACTAATCCTTCTTTACTGCATCTATCACTCCCACACATTGACCAATTCACACGGAAATTGCGTCGCTATGAAATACTACGCGTTCTAAGACATTTCCTTCTAAATCGAGTAACGTTTCTATTGAAACGACAGGATTTTCTTTTGGGATACGACAATCTCATTTCCGATCCACTAATCCTTCTTTACTGCATCCCACACTCCCACTCATTGACGAATTCACACGGAAATTGCGTCGCTATGAAATACTATGGCTACTATGACTTCTCCTTCTAAATCGAGTAACGTTTCTATGGAAACGACAGGATTTTCTTTTGGGATACGACAATCTCATTTCCGATCCACTAATCCTTCTTTACTGCATCCCTCACTCCCACACATTGACGAATTCACACGGAAATTGCGTCGCTATGAAACACTATGGGTTCTCTGACTTCTCCTTTTAAATCGAGTAACGTTTCTATGGAAACGACAGGATTTTCTTTTGGGATACGACAATCACATTTCCGATCCACTAATCCATCTTTACTGCATCCCTCACTCCCTCACATTGACGGATTCACACGGAAATTGGGTCGCTATGAAATACTATGGGTTCTATGACTTCTCCTTCTAAATCGAGTAACGTTTCTATGGAAACGACAGGATTTTCTTTTGGGATACGACAGTCTCATTTCCGATCCACTAATCCTTCTTTACTGCATCCCTCACTCCCACACATTGACGAATTCACACGGAAATTGCGTCGCTATGAAATACTATGGGTTCTATGACTTCTCCTTCTAAATCGAGTAACGTTTCTATGGAAACGACAGGATGTTCTCTTGGGATACGACATTCTCATTTCCGATCCACTAATCCTTCTTTACTGCATCCCTCACTCCCACTCATTGACGAATTCACACGGAAATTGCGTCGCTATGAAATACTATGTGTTCTAAGACATTTCCATCTAAATTGAGTAACGTTTCTATAGAAACGACAGGATTTTCTTTTGGGATACGACAATCTCCTTTCCGATCCACTAATCCTTGTTTACTGCATCCCTCCTTCTAAATCGACTAACGTTTCTATGCAAACGACAGGATTTTCTTTTGGGATACGACAATCTCATTTCCGATCCACTAATCCTTCTTTACTGCATCCCTCACTCCCACACATTGACGATTTCACACGGAAATTGCGTCGCTATGAAATACTATGGGTTCTATGACACTTCCTTCTAAATCGAGTATCGTTTCAATGGAAACGACAGGATTTTCTTTTGGGATACGACAATCTCATTTCCGATCCACTAATCCTTCTTTACTGCGTCCCTCACTCCCACTCATTGACGAATTCACACGGAAATTGCGTCGCTATGAAATACTACGGGTTCTATGACTTCTCCTTCTAAATCGAGTAACGTTTCTATGGAAACGACAGGATTTTCTTTTGGGATACGACATCCACATTTCCGATCCACTAATCCTTCTTTACTGCATCCCTCACTCCCACACATTGACGGATTCACACGGAAATTGGGTCGCTATGAAATACTATGGGTTCTGTGACTTCTCCTACTAAATCGACTTGCGTTTCTATGGAAACGACAGGAATTTCTTTTGGGATACGACAGTCTCATTTCCGATCCACGAATCCTTCTTTACTGCATCCCTCACTCCCACACACTGACGAATTCACACGGAAATTGCGTCGCTATGAAATACTATGGGTTCTATGACTTCTCCTTCTAAATCGAGTAACGTTTCTATGGAAACGACAGGATTTTCTTTTGGGATACGACAATCTCATTTGCGATCCACTAATCCTTCTTTACTGCATCGCTCACTCCCACACATTGACGAATTCACACAAAAATTGCGTCGCTATGAAATACGAGTACTATGTGTTCTGAGACATTTCCTTCTAAATCGAGTAACGTTTCTATGGAAACGACTAGCTTTTCTTTTGGGATACGACAATCACATTTCCGATCCACTAATCCTTCTTTACTGCATCCCTCACTCCCACACATTGACGAATTCACACGGAAATTGCGTCGCTTAGAAATACTATGTGTTCTAAGACATTTCCTTCTAAATCGAGTAACGTTTCTATGGAAACGACAGGTTTTTCTTTTGGGATACGACAATCTCATTTCCGATCCACTAATCCTTCTTTACTGCATCCCTCACTCCCACACATTGACGAATTCACACGGAAATTGAGTCGCTATGAAATACTATGTGTTCTAAGACATTTCCTTCTAAATCGAGTAACGTTTCTATTGAAACGACAGGATTTTCTTTTGGGATACGACAATCTCATTTCCGATCCACTAATCCTTCTTTACTGCATCCCACACTCCCACTCATTGACGAATTCACACGGAAATTGCGTCGCTATGAAATACTATGTGTTCTAAGACATTTCCTTCTGAATCGAGTAACGTTTCTATGGAAACGACAGGATTTTCTTTTGGGATACGACAATCACATTTCCGATCCAGTAATCCTTCTTTACTGCATCCCTCACTCCCACACATTGTCGAATTCACACGGAAATTGCGTCGCTATGAAATACTATGTGTTTTAAGACATTTCCTTGTAAATGGAGTAACGATTCTATGGAAACGACAGGATTTCCTTTTGGGATACGACAATCACATTTCCGATCCACTAATCCTTCTTTCCTGCATCCCTCACTGCCACAAATTGACGAGTTCACACGGAAATTGCGTCGCTATGAAATACTATGGCTTCTATGACTTCTCCTTCTAAATCGAGTAACGTTTCTATGGAAACGACAGGATTTTCTTTTGGGATACGACAATCTCATTTCCGATCCACTAATCCTTCTTTACTGCATCCCTCACTCCCACACATTGACGAATTCACACGGAAATTGCGTCGCTATGAAATACTATGGGTTCTATGACTTCTCCTTCTAAATCGAGTAACGTTTCTATGGAAACGACAGGATGTTCTCTTGGGATACGACATTCTCATTTCCGATCCACTAATCCTTCTTTACTGCATCCCTCACTCCCACTCATTGACGAATTCACACGGAAATTGCGTCGCTATGAAACACTATGGGTTCTCTGACTTCTCCTTTTAAATCGAGTAACGTTTCTATGGAACCGACAGGATTTTCTTTTGGGATACGACAATCACATTTCCGATCCACTAATCCTTCTTTACTGCATCCCTCACTCCCTCACATTGACGGATTCACACGGAAATTGGGTCGCTATGAAATACTATGGGTTCTATGACTTCTCCTTCTAAATCGAGTAACGTTTCTATGGAAACGACAGGATTTTCTTTTGGGATACGACAGTCTCATTTCCGATCCACTAATCCTTCTTTACTGCATCCCTCACTACCACACATTGACGAATTCACACGGAAATTGCGTCGCTATGAAATACTATGGGTTCTATGACTTCTCCTTCTAAATCGAGTAACGTTTCTATGGAAACGACAGGATGTTCTCTTGGGATACGACATTCTCATTTCCGATCCACTAATCCTTCTTTACTGCATCCCTCACTCCCACTCATTGACGAATTCACACGGAAAATGCGTCGCTATGAAATACTATGTGTTCTAAGACATTTCCATCTAAATTGAGTAACGTTTCTATAGAAACGACAGGATTTTCTTTTGGGATACGACAATCTCCTTTCCGATCCACTAATCCTTCTTTACTGCATCCCTCACTCCCACACATTGACGATTTCACACGGAAATTGCGTCGCTATGAAATACTATGGGTTCTATGACATTTCCTTCTAAATCGAGTATCGTTTCAATGGAAACGGCAGGATTTTCTTTTGGGATACGACAATCTCATTTCCGATCCACGAATCCTTCTTTACTGCATCCCTCACTCCCACTCATTGACGAATTCACACGGAAATTGCGTCGCTATGAAATACTACGGGTTCTATGACTTCTCCTTCTAAATCGAGTAACGTTTCTATGGAAACGACAGGATTTTCTTTTGGGATACGACATCCACATTTCCGATCCACTAATCCTTCTTTACTGCATCCCTCACTCCCACACATTGACGGATTCACACGGAAATTGGGTCGCTATGAAATACTATGGGTTCTGTGACTTCTCCTTCTAAATCGACTTGCGTTTATATGGAAACGACAGGAATTTCTTTTGGGATACGACAGTCTCATTTCCGATCCACGAATCCTTCTTTACTGCATCCCTCACTCCCACACACTGACGAATTCACACGGAAATTGCGTCGCTATGAAATACTATGGGTTCTATGACTTCTCCTTCTAAATCGAGTAACGTTTCTATGGAAACGACAGGATTTTCTTTTGGGATACGACAATCTCATTTGCGATCCACTAATCCTTCTTTACTGCATCGCTCACTCCCACACATTGACGAATTCACACGGAAATAGCGTCGCTATGAAATACGAGTACTATGTGTTCTGAGACATTTCCTTCTAAATCGAGTAACGTTTCTATGGAAACGACTAGCTTTTCTTTTGGGATACGACAATCACATTTCCGATCCACTAATCCTTCTTTACTGCATCCCTCACTCCCACACATTGACGAATTCACACGGAAATTGCGTCGCTTAGAAATACTATGTGTTCTAAGACATTTCCTTCTAAATCGAGTAACGTTTCTATGGAAACGACAGGTTTTTCTTTTGGGATACGACAATCTCATTTCCGATCCACTAATCCTTCTTTACTGCATCCCTCACTCCCACACATTGACGAATTCACACGGAAATTGAGTCGCTATGAAATACTATGTGTTCTAAGACATTTCCTTCTAAATCGAGTAACGTTTCTATGGAAACGACAGGATTTTCTTTTGGGATACGACAATCACATTTCCGATCCACTAATCCTTCTTTACTGCATCCCTCACTCCCACACATTCACGAATTCGCACGGAAATTGCGTCGCCATGAAATACGACTACTATGTGTTCTAAGACATTTACTTCTAAATCGAGTAACGTTTCTATGGAAACGACAGGATTTTCTTTTGGGATACGACAATCACATTTCCGATGCACTAATCCTTCTTTACTGCATCCCTCACTTACAAACATTGACGAATTCACACGGAAATTGCGTCGCTATGAAATACGAGTACTATGTGTTCTAAGACATTTCCTTCTAAAACGAGTAACGTTTCTATGGAAACGACAGGATTTTCTTTTGGGATACGACAATCTCATTTCCGATCCACTAATCCTTCTTTACTTCATCCCTCACTCTCACACATTGACGAATTCACACGGAAATTGCGTCGCTACGAAATACGAGTACTATGTGTTCTAAAACATTTTCTTCTAAATCGAGTAACGTTTCTATGGAAACGACAGGATTTTCTTTTGGGATACGACAATCTCATTTCCGATCCACTAATCCTTCTTTACTGCATCCCTCACTCCCACACTCTGACAAATTCACACGGAAATTGCGTCGCTATGAAATACGAGTACTATGTGTTCTAAGACATTTCCTTCTAAATCGAGTAACGTTTCTATGGAAACGACAGGATGTTCTTTTGGTATACGACAATCACATTTCCGATCCACTAATCCTTCTTTACTGCATCCCTCACTCCCAAACATTGACGAATTCACACGGTAATTGCGTCGCTATGAAATACTATGTGTTCTATGACATTTCTTTCTAAATCGAGTAACGTTTCTATGGAAACGACAGGGTTTTGTTTTGGGATACGACAATCTCATTTCCGATCCACTAATCCTTCTTTACTGCATCCCTCACTCCCACACATTGACGAATTCACACGGAAATTGCGTCGCTATGAAATACTATGGGTTCTATGACATTTCCTTCTAAATCGAGTAACGTTTCTATGGAAACGACAGGATTTTCTTTTGGGATACGACAATCACATTTCCGATCCACTAATCCTTCTTTACTGTGTCCCTCACTCCCAAACATTGACGAATTCACACGGAAATTCCGTCGCTATGAAATACGAGTACTATGTGTTCTAAGACATTTCCTTCTAAATCGAGTAACGTTTCTGTGGAAACAACAGGATTTTCTTTTGGGATACCACAATCTCATTTCCGATCCACTAATCCTTCTTTACTGCATCCCTCACTCCCAAACATTGACGAATTCACACGGGGAATTGCGTCGCTATGAATTACCATGGGTTCTATGACTTCTCCTTCTAAATCGAGTAACGTTTCTATGGAAATGACAGGATTTTCTTTTGGGATACGACAATCTCATTTCCGATCCACTAATCCTTCTTTACTGCATCCCTCACTCACAAACATTGACGAATTCACACGGAAATTGCGTCGCTATGAAATACGAGTACTATGTTTTCTAAGGTATTTCCTTCTAAATCGAGTAACGTTTCTATGGAAACGACAGGATTTTCTTTTGGGATACGACAATCACATTTCCGATCCACTAATCCTTCTTTACTGCATCCGTCACTCCCACACATTGACGAATTCACACGGAAATTGCGTCGCTATGAATTACTATGGGTTCTATGACTTCACCTTCTAAATCAAGTAACGTTTCTATGGAAACTACAGGATTTCTTTTTGGGATACGACAATCTCATTTTTGATCCACTAATCCTTCTTTACTGCATCCCTCGCTCCCAAACATTGACGAATTCACACGGAAATTGCGTCGCTATGAAATACTATGTGTTCTAAGACATTTCCTTCTAAATCGAGTAACGTTTCTATGGAAATGACAGGATTTTCTTTTGGGATACGACAATCTCATTTGCGATCCACTAATCCTTCTTTACTGCATCGCTCACTCCCACACATTGACGAATTCACACGGAAATTGCGACGCTATGAAATACGAGTACTATGTGTTCTGAGACATTTCCTTCTAAATCGAGTAACGTTTCTATGGAAACGACTAGCTTTTCTTTTGGGATACGACAATCACATTTCCGATCCACTAATCCTTCTTTACTGCATCCCTCACTCCCACACATTGACGAATTCACACGGAAATTGCCTCGCTTAGAAATACTATGTGTTCTAAGACATTTCCTTCTAAATCGAGTAACGTTTCTATGGAAACGACAGGTTTTTCTTTTGGGATACGACAATCTCATTTCCGATCCACTAATCCTTCTTTACTGCATCCCTCACTCCCACACATTGACGAATTCACACGGAAATTGAGTCGCTATGAAATACTATGTGTTCTAAGACGTTTCCTTCTAAATCGAGTAACGTTTCTATGGAAACGACAGGATTTTCTTTTTTGATACGACAATCACATTTCCGATCCACTAATCCTTCTTTACTGCATCCCTCACTCCCACACATTCACGAATTCGCACGGAAATTGCGTCGCCATGAAATACGACTACTATGTGTTCTAAGACATTTCCTTCTAAATCGAGTAACGTTTCTATGGAAACGACAGGATTTTCTTTTGGGATACGACAATCACATTTCCGATGCACTAATCCTTCTTTACTGCATCCCTCACTTACAAACATTGACGAATTCACACGGAAATTGCGTCGCTATGAAATACGAGTACTATGTGTTCTAAGACATTTCCTTCTAAAACGAGTAACGTTTCTATGGAAACGACAGGATTTTCTTTTGGGATACGACAATCTCATTTCCGATCCACTAATCCTTCTTTACTTCATCCCTCACTCTCACACATTGACGAATTCACACGGAAATTGCGTCGCTACGAAATACGAGTACTATGTGTTCTAAAACATTTTCTTCTAAATCGAGTAACGTTTCTATGGAAATGACAGGATTTTCTTTTGGGATACGACAATCTCATTTCCGATCCACTAATCCTTCTTTACTGCATCCCTCACTCCCACACATTGACGAATTCACACGGAAATTGCGTCGCTATGAAATACTATGGGTTCTATGACATTTCCTTCTAAATCGAGTAACGTTTCTATGGAAACGACAGGATTTTCTTTTGGGATACGACAATCACATTTCCGATCCACTAATCCTTCTTTACTGTGTCCCTCACTCCCAAACATTGACGAATTCTCACGGAAATTCCGTCGCTATGAAATACGAGTACTATGTGTTCTAAGACATTTCCTTCTAAATCGAGTAGCGTTTCTGTGGAAACAACAGGATTTTCTTTTGGGATACCACAATCTCATTTCCGATCCACTAATCCTTCTTTACTGCATCCCTCACTCCCAAACATTGACGAATTCACACGGGGAATTGCGTCGCTATGAATTACCATGGGTTCTATGACTTCTCCTTCTAAATCGAGTAACGTTTCTATGGAAATGACAGGATTTTCTTTTGGGATACGACAATCTCATTTCCGATCCACTAATCCTTCTTTACTGCATCCCTCACTCCCAAACATTGACGAATTCACACGGAAATTGCGTCGCTATGAAATACGAGTACTATGTTTTCTAAGGTATTTCCTTCTAAATCGAGTGACGTTTCTATGGAAACGACAGGATTTTCTTTTGGGATACGACAATCACATTTCCGATCCACTAATCCTCCTTTACTGCATCCGTCACTCCCACACATTGACGAATTCACACGGAAATTGCGTCGATATGAATTACTATCGGTTCTATGACTTCACCTTCTAAATCAAGTAACGTTTCTATGGAAACTACAGGATTTCTTTTTGGGATACGACAATCTCATTTTTGATCCACTAATCCTTCTTTACTGCATCCCTCGCTCCCAAACATTGACGAATTCACACGGAAATTGCGTCGCTATGAAATACTATGTGTTCTAAGACATTTCCTTCTAAATCGAGTAACGTTTCTATGGAAATGACAGGATTTTCTTTTGGGATACGACAATCTCATTTCCGATCCACTAATCCTTCTTTACTGCATCCCTCACTCCCACACATTGACGAATTCACACGGAAATTCCGTCGCTATGAAATACGAGTACTATGTGTTCTAAGACATTTCCTTCTAAATCGAGTAACGTTTTAATGGAAACGACAGGATTTTCTTTTGGGATACGACAATCACATTTCCGATCCACTAATCCTTCTTTACTGCATCCCGCACTCCCACACATTGACGAATTCACACGGAAATTTCGTCGCTATGAAATTCGAGTACTTTGTGTTCTAAGACATTTCCTTCTAAATCGAGTAATGTTTCTATGGAAACGACAGGATTTTCTTTTGGGATTCGACAATCACATTTCCGTTCCACTAATCCTTCTTTACTGCATCCCTCTCTCCCACACATTGAAGAATTCACACGGAAATTCCGTCGCTATGAACTACTATGGGTTCTATGATTTCTCCTTCTAAATCGAGTAACGTTTCTATGGAAACGACAGGATTTTCTTTTGGGATACGACAATCTCATTTCCGATCCACTAATCCTTCTTTACTGCATCCCTCACTCCCACACATTGACGAATTCACACGGAAATTGCGTCGCTATGGAATACTATGTGTTCTAAGACATTTGCTTCTAAATCGAGTAACGTTTCTATTTAATCGACAGGATTTTCTTTTGGGATACGACAATCTCATTTCCGATCCACTAATCCTTCTTTACTGCATCCCTCACTCCCACACATTGACGAATTCACACGGAAATTCCGTCGCTATGAAATACGAGTACTATGTGTTCTAAGACATTTCCTTCTAAATCGAGTAACGTTTTAATGGAAACGACAGGATTTTCTTTTGGGATACGACAATCACATTTCCGATCCACTAATCCTTCTTTACTGCTTCCCGCACTCCCACACATTGACGAATTCACACGGAAATTTCGTCGCTATGAAATTCGAGTACTATGTGTTCTAAGACATTTCCTTCTAAATCGAGTAACGTTTCTATGGAAACGACAGGATTTTCTTTTGGGATACGACAATCACATTTCCGTTCCACTAATCCTTCTTTACTGCATCCCTCTCTCCCACACATTGAAGAATTCACACGGAAATTCCGTCGCTATGAACTACTATGGGTTCTATGATTTCTCCTTCTAAATCGAGTAACGTTTCTATGGAAACGACAGGATTTTCTTTTGGGATACGACAATCTCATTTCCGATCCACTAATCCTTCTTTACTGCATCCCTCACTCCCAAACATTGACGAATTCACACGGGGAATTGCGTCGCTATGAATTACCATGGGTTCTATGACTTCTCCTTCTAAATCGAGTAACGTTTCTATGGAAATGACAGGATTTTCTTTTGGGATACGACAATCTCATTTCCGATCCACTAATCCTTCTTTACTGCATCCCTCACTCCCAAACATTGACGAATTCACACGGAAATTGCGTCGCTATGATATACGAGTACTATGTTTTCTAAGGTATTTCCTTCTAAATCGAGTAACGTTTCTAAGGAAACGACAGGATTTTCTTTTGGGATACGACAATCACATTTCCGATCCACTAATCCTTCTTTACTGCATCCGTCACTCCCACACATTGACGAATTCACACGGAAATTGCGTCGCTATGAATTACTATGGGTTCTATGACTTCACCTTCTAAATCAAGTAACGTTTCTATGGAAACTACAGGATTTCTTTTTGGGATACGACAATCTCATTTTTGATCCACTAATCCTTCTTTACTGCATCCCTCGCTCCCAAACATTGACGAATTCACACGGAAATTGCGTCGCTATGAAATACTATGTGTTCTAAGACATTTCCTTCTAAATCGAGTAACGTTTCTATGGAAATGACAGGATTTTCTTTTGGGATACGACAATCTCATTTGCGATCCACTAATCCTTCTTTACTGCATCGCTCACTCCCACACATTGACGAATTCACACGGAAATTGCGTCGCTATGAAATACGAGTACTATGTGTTCTGAGACATTTCCTTCTAAATCGAGTAACGTTTCTATGGAAACGACTAGCTTTTCTTTTGGGATACGACAATCACATTTCCGATCCACTAATCCTTCTTTACTGCATCCCTCACTCCCACACATTGACGAATTCACACGGAAATTGCGTCGCTTAGAAATACTATGTGTTCTAAGACATTTCCTTCTAAATCGAGTAACGTTTCTATGGAAACGACAGGTTTTTCTTTTGGGATACGACAATCTCATTTCCGATCCACTAATCCTTCTTTACTGCATCCCTCACTCCCACACATTGACGAATTCACACGGAAATTGAGTCGCTATGAAATACTATGTGTTCTAAGACGTTTCCTTCTAAATCGAGTAACGTTTCTATGGAAACGACAGGATTTTCTTTTGGGATACGACAATCACATTTCCGATCCACTAATCCTTCTTTACTGCATCCCTCACTCCCACACATTCACGAATTCGCACGGAAATTGCGTCGCCATGAAATACGACTACTATGTGTTCTAAGACATTTCCTTCTAAATCGAGTAACGTTTCTATGGAAACGACAGGATTTTCTTTTGGGATACGACAATCACATTTCCGATGCACTAATCCTTCTTTACTGCATCCCTCACTTACAAACATTGACGAATTCACACGGAAATTGCGTCGCTATGAAATACGAGTACTATGTGTTCTAAGACATTTCCTTCTAAAACGAGTAACGTTTCTATGGAAACGACAGGATTTTCTTTTGGGATACGACAATCTCATTTCCGATCCACTAATCCTTCTTTACTGCATCCCTCACTCCCACACTCTGACAAATTCACACGGAAATTGCGTCCCTATGAAATACGAGTACTATGTGTTCTAAGACATTTCCTTCTAAATCGAGTAACGTTTCTATGGAAACGACAGGATGTTCTTTTGGGATACGACAATCACATTTCCGATCCACTAATCCTTCTTTACTGCATCCCTCACTCCCAAACATTGACGAATTCACACGGAAATTGCGTCGCTATGAAATACTATGTGTTCTATGACATTTCTTTCTAAATCGAGTAACGTTTCTATGGAAACGACAGGGTTTTGTTTTGGGATACGACAATCTCATTTCCGATCCACTAATCCTTCTTTACTGCATCCCTCACTCCCACACATTGACGAATTCACACGGAAATTGCGTCGCTATGAAATACTATGGGTTCTATGACATTTCCTTCTAAATCGAGTAACGTTTCTATGGAAACGACAGGATTTTCTTTTGGGATACGACAATCACATTTCCGATCCACTAATCCTTCTTTACTGTGTCCCTCACTCCCAAACATTGACGAATTCTCACGGAAATTCCGTCGCTATGAAATACGAGTACTATGTGTTCTAAGACATTTCCTTCTAAATCGAGTAGCGTTTCTGTGGAAACAACAGGATTTTCTTTTGGGATACCACAATCTCATTTCCGATCCACTAATCCTTCTTTACTGCATCCCTCACTCCCAAACATTGACGAATTCACACGGGGAATTGCGTCGCTATGAATTACCATGGGTTCTATGACTTCTCCTTCTAAATCGAGTAACGTTTCTATGGAAATGACAGGATTTTCTTTTGGGATACGACAATCTCATTTCCGATCCACTAATCCTTCTTTACTGCATCCCTCACTCCCAAACATTGACGAATTCACACGGAAATTGCGTCGCTATGAAATACGAGTACTATGTTTTCTAAGGTATTTCCTTCTAAATCGAGTAACGTTTCTATGGAAACGACAGGATTTTCTTTTGGGATACGACAATCACTTTTCCGATCCACTAATCCTCCTTTACTGCATCCGTCACTCCCACACATTGACGAATTCACACGGAAATTGCGTCGATATGAATTACTATCGGTTCTATGACTTCACCTTCTAAATCAAGTAACGTTTCTATGGAAACTACAGGATTTCATTTTGGGATACGACAATCTCATTTTTGATCCACTAATCCTTCTTTACTGCATCCCTCGCTCCCAAACATTGACGAATTCACACGGAAATTGCGTCGCTATGAAATACTATGTGTTCTAAGACATTTCCTTCTAAATCGAGTAACGTTTCTATGGAAATGACAGGATTTTCTTTTGGGATACGACAATCTCATTTCCGATCCACTAATCCTTCTTTACTGCATCCCTCACTCCCACACATTGACGAATTCACACGGAAATTCCGTCGCTATGAAATACGAGTACTATGTGTTCTAAGACATTTCCTTCTAAATCGAGTAACGTTTTAATGGAAACGACAGGATTTTCTTTTGGGATACGACAATCACATTTCCGATCCACTAATCCTTCTTTACTGCATCCCGCACTCCCACACATTGACGAATTCACACGGAAATTTCGTCGCTATGAAATTCGAGTACTATGTGTTCTAAGACATTTCCTTCTAAATCGAGTAATGTTTCTATGGAAACGACAGGATTTTCTTTTGGGATTCGACAATCACATTTCCGTTCCACTAATCCTTCTTTACTGCATCCCTCTCTCCCACACATTGAAGAATTCACACGGAAATTCCGTCGCTATGAACTACTATGGGTTCTATGATTTCTCCTTCTAAATCGAGTAACGTTTCTATGGAAACGACAGGATTTTCTTTTGGGATACGACAATCTCATTTCCGATCCACTAATCCTTCTTTACTGCATCCCTCACTCCCACACATTGACGAATTCACACGGAAATTGCGTCGCTATGGAATACTATGTGTTCTAAGACATTTGCTTCTAAATCGAGTAACGTTTCTATTTAATCGACAGGATTTTCTTTTGGGATACGACAATCTCATTTCCGATCCACTAATCCTTCTTTACTGCATCCCTCACTCCCACACATTGACGAATTCACACGGAAATTCCGTCGCTATGAAATACGAGTACTATGTGTTCTAAGACATTTCCTTCTAAATCGAGTAACGTTTTAATGGAAACGACAGGATTTTCTTTTGGGATACGACAATCACATTTCCGATCCACTAATCCTTCTTTACTGCATCCCGCACTCCCACACATTGACGAATTCACACGGAAATTTCGTCGCTATGAAATTCGAGTACTATGTGTTCTAAGACATTTCCTTCTAAATCGAGTAACGTTTCTATGGAAACGACAGGATTTTCTTTTGGGATACGACAATCACATTTCCGTTCCACTAATCCTTCTTTACTGCATCCCTCTCTCCCACACATTGAAGAATTCACACGGAAATTCCGTCGCTATGAACTACTATGGGTTCTATGATTTCTCCTTCTAAATCGAGTAACGTTTCTATGGAAACGACAGGATTTTCTTTTGGGATACGACAATCTCATTTCCGATCCACTAATCCTTCTTTACTGCATCCCTCACTCCCAAACATTGACGAATTCACACGGGGAATTGCGTCGCTATGAATTACCATGGGTTCTATGACTTCTCCTTCTAAATCGAGTAACGTTTCTATGGAAATGACAGGATTTTCTTTTGGGATACGACAATCTCATTTCCGATCCACTAATCCTTCTTTACTGCATCCCTCACTCCCAAACATTGACGAATTCACACGGAAATTGCGTCGCTATGAAATACGAGTACTATGTTTTCTAAGGTATTTCCTTCTAAATCGAGTAACGTTTCTATGGAAACGACAGGATTTTCTTTTGGGATACGACAATCACATTTCCGATCCACTAATCCTTCTTTACTGCATCCGTCACTCCCACACATTGACGAATTCACACGGAAATTGCGTCGCTATGAATTACTATGGGTTCTATGACTTCACCTTCTAAATCAAGTAACGTTTCTATGGAAACTACAGGATTTCTTTTTGGGATACGACAATCTCATTTTTGATCCACTAATCCTTCTTTACTGCATCCCTCGCTCCCAAACATTGACGAATTCACACGGAAATTGCGTCGCTATGAAATACTATGTGTTCTAAGACATTTCCTTCTAAATCGAGTAACGTTTCTATGGAAATGACAGGATTTTCTTTTGGGATACGACAATCTCATTTGCGATCCACTAATCCTTCTTTACTGCATCGCTCACTCCCACACATTGACGAATTCACACGGAAATTGCGTCGCTATGAAATACGAGTACTATGTGTTCTGAGACATTTCCTTCTAAATCGAGTAACGTTTCTATGGAAACGACTAGCTTTTCTTTTGGGATACGACAATCACATTTCCGATCCACTAATCCTTCTTTACTGCATCCCTCACTCCCACACATTGACGAATTCACACGGAAATTGCGTCGCTTAGAAATACTATGTGTTCTAAGACATTTCCTTCTAAATCGAGTAACGTTTCTATGGAAACGACAGGTTTTTCTTTTGGGATACGACAATCTCATTTCCGATCCACTAATCCTTCTTTACTGCATCCCTCACTCCCACACATTGACGAATTCACACGGAAATTGAGTCGCTATGAAATACTATGTGTTCTAAGACGTTTCCTTCTAAATCGAGTAACGTTTCTATGGAAACGACAGGATTTTCTTTTGGGATACGACAATCACATTTCCGATCCACTAATCCTTCTTTACTGCATCCCTCACTCCCACACATTCACGAATTCGCACGGAAATTGCGTCGCCATGAAATACGACTACTATGTGTTCTAAGACATTTCCTTCTAAATCGAGTAACGTTTCTATGGAAACGACAGGATTTTCTTTTGGGATACGACAATCACATTTCCGATGCACTAATCCTTCTTTACTGCATCCCTCACTTACAAACATTGACGAATTCACACGGAAATTGCGTCGCTATGAAATACGAGTACTATGTGTTCTAAGACATTTCCTTCTAAAACGAGTAACGTTTCTATGGAAACGACAGGATTTTCTTTTGGGATACGACAATCTCATTTCTGATCCACTAATCCTTCTTTACTTCATCCCTCACTCTCACACATTGACGAATTCACACGGAAATTGCGTCGCTACGAAATACGAGTACTATGTGTTCTAAAACATTTTCTTCTAAATCGAGTAACGTTTCTATGGAAACGACAGGATTTTCTTTTGGGATACGACAATCTCATTTCCGATCCACTAATCCTTCTTTACTGCATCCCTCACTCCCACACTCTGACAAATTCACACGGAAATTGCGTCGCTATGAAATACGAGTACTATGTGTTCTAAGACATTTCCTTCTAAATCGAGTAACGTTTCTATGGAAACGACAGGATGTTCTTTTGGGATACGACAATCACATTTCCGATCCACTAATCCTTCTTTACTGCATCCCTCACTCCCAAACATTGACGAATTCACACGGAAATTGCGTCGCTATGAAATACTATGTGTTCTATGACATTTCTTTCTAAATCGAGTAACGTTTCTATGGAAACGACAGGGTTTTGTTTTGGGATACGACAATCTCATTTCCGATCCACTAATCCTTCTTTACTGCATCCCTCACTCCCACACATTGACGAATTCACACGGAAATTGCGTCGCTATGAAATACTATGGGTTCTATGACATTTCCTTCTAAATCGAGTAACGTTTCTATGGAAACGACAGGATTTTCTTTTGGGATACGACAATCACATTTCCGATCCACTAATCCTTCTTTACTGTGTCCCTCACTCCCAAACATTGACGAATTCTCACGGAAATTCCGTCGCTATGAAATACGAGTACTATGTGTTCTAAGACATTTCCTTCTAAATCGAGTAGCGTTTCTGTGGAAACAACAGGATTTTCTTTTGGGATACCACAATCTCATTTCCGATCCACTAATCCTTCTTTACTGCATCCCTCACTCCCAAACATTGACGAATTCACACGGGGAATTGCGTCGCTATGAATTACCATGGGTTCTATGACTTCTCCTTCTAAATCGAGTAACGTTTCTATGGAAATGACAGGATTTTCTTTTGGGATACGACAATCTCATTTCCGATCCACTAATCCTTCTTTACTGCATCCCTCACTCCCAAACATTGACGAATTCACACGGAAATTGCGTCGCTATGAAATACGAGTACTATGTTTTCTAAGGTATTTCCTTCTAAATCGAGTAACGTTTCTATGGAAACGACAGGATTTTCTTTTGGGATACGACAATCACATTTCCGATCCACTAATCCTCCTTTACTGCATCCGTCACTCCCACACATTGACGAATTCACACGGAAATTGCGTCGATATGAATTACTATGGGTTCTATGACTTCACCTTCTAAATCAAGTAACGTTTCTATGGAAACTACAGGATTTCTTTTTGGGATACGACAATCTCATTTTTGATCCACTAATCCTTCTTTACTGCATCCCTCGCTCCCAAACATTGACGAATTCACACGGAAATTGCGTCGCTATGAAATACTATGTGTTCTAAGACATTTCCTTCTAAATCGAGTAACGTTTCTATGGAAATGACAGGATTTTCTTTTGGGATACGACAATCTCATTTCCGATCCACTAATCCTTCTTTACTGCATCCCTCACTCCCACACATTGACGAACTCACACGGAAATTCCGTCGCTATGAAATACGAGTACTATGTGTTCTAAGACATTTCCTTCTAAATCGAGTAACGTTTTAATGGAAACGACAGGATTTTCTTTTGGGATACGACAATCACATTTCCGATCCACTAATCCTTCTTTACTGCATCCCGCACTCCCACACAATGACGAATTCACACGGAAATTTCGTCGCTATGAAATTCGAGTACTATGTGTTCTAAGACATTTCCTTCTAAATCGAGTAACGTTTCTATGGAAACGACAGGATTTTCTTTTGGGATACGACAATCACATTTCCGTTCCACTAATCCTTCTTTACTGCATCCCTCTCTCCCACACATTGAAGAATTCACACGGAAATTCCGTCGCTATGAACTACTATGGGTTCTATGATTTCTCCTTCTAAATCGAGTAACGTTTCTATGGAAACGACAGGATTTTCTTTTGGGATACGACAATCTCATTTCCGATCCACTAATCCTTCTTTACTGCATCCCTCACTCCCACACATTGACGAATTCACACGGAAATTGCGTCGCTATGGAATACTATGTGTTCTAAGACATTTGCTTCTAAATCGAGTAACGTTTCTATTTAATCGACAGGATTTTCTTTTGGGATACGACATTCTCATTTCCGATCCACTAATCCTTCTTTACTGCATCCCTCACTCCCACACATTGACGAATTCACACGGAAATTGCGTCGCTATGAAATACTACGGGTTCTATGACTTCTCCTTCTAAATCGAGTAACGTTTCTATGAAAACGACAGGATTTTCTTTTGGGATACGACATCCACATTTCCGATCCACTGATCCTTCTTTACTGCATCCCTCACTCCCACACATTGACGGATTCACACGGAAATTGGGTCGCTATGAAATACTATGGGTTCTATGACTTCTCCTTCTAAATCGACTAACGTTTCTATGGAAACGACAGGAATTTCTTTGGGATACGACAGTCTCATTTCTGATCCACTAATCCTTCTTTACTGAATCCCTCACTCCCACACACTGACGAATTCACACGGAAATTGCGTCGCTATGAAATACTATGGGTTCTATGACTTCTCCTTCTAAATCGAGTAACGTTTCTATGGAAACGACAGGATTTTCTTTTGGGATACGACAATCTCATTTCCGATCCACTAATCCTTCTTTACTGCATCGCTCACTCCCACACATTGACGAATTCACACGGAAATTGCGTCGCTATGAAATACGAGTACTATGTGTTCTAAGACATTTCCTTCTAAATCGAGTAATGTTTCTATGGAAACGACTGGCTCTTCTTTTGGGATACGACAATCACATTTCCGATCCACTAATCCTTCTTTACTGCATCCCTCACTCCCACACATTGACGAATTCACACGGAAATTGCGTCGCTATGAATTACTATGTTTCCATGACTTCTCCTTCTAAATCAAGTAACGTTTCTATGGAAACGACAGGTTTTTCTTTTGGGATACGACAATCTCATTTCCGATCCACTAATCCTTCTTTACTGCATCCCTCACTCCCACACATTGACGAATTCACACGGTAATTGCGTCGCTATGAAATACTATGTGTTCTAAGACATTTCCTTCTAAATCGAGTAACGTTTCTATGGAAACGACAGGATTTTCTTTTGGGATACGACAATCACATTTCCGATCCACTAATCCTTCTTTACTGCATCCCTCACTCCCACACATTGACGAATTCACACGGAAATTGCGTCGCCATGAAATACGACTACTATGTGTTCTAAGACATTTCCTTCTAAATCGAGTGACGTTTCTATGGAAACGACAGGATTTTCTTTTGGGATACGACAATCACATTCCCGATCCACTAATCCTTCTTTACTGCATCCCTCACTCCCAAACATTGACGAATTCACACGGAAATTGCGTCGCTATGAAATACGAGTACTATGTGTTCTAAGACATTTCCTTCTAAATCGTGTAACGTTTCTATGGAAACGACAGGATTTTCTTTTGGGATACGACAATATCATTTCCGATCTACTAATCCTTCCTTACTGCATCCCTCACTCTCACACATTGACGAATTCACACGGAAATTGCGTCGCTACGAAATACGAGTACTATGTGTTCTAAGACATTTTCTTCTAAATCGAGTAACGTTTCAATGGAAACGACAGGATTTTCTTTTGGGATACGACAATCTCATTTCCGATCCACTAATCCTTCTTTACTGCATCCCTCACTCCCACACATTGACGAATTCACACGGAAATGGCGTCGCTATGATATACGAGTACTATGTGTTCTAAGACATTTCCTTCTAAATCGAGTAACGTTTCTATGGAAACGACAGGATTTTCTTTTGGGATACGACAATCTCATTTCCGATCCACTAATCCTTCTTTACTGCATCCCTCACTCCCACTCATTGACGAATTCACACGGAAATTGCGTCGCTATGAAATACTATGTGTTCTATGACATTTCTTTTTAAATCGAGTAACGTTTCTATGGAAACAAAATGTTTTCTTTTGGGATACGACAATCTCATTTCCGACCCACTAATCCTTCTTTACTGCATCCCTCACTCCCACACATTGACGAATTCACACGGAAATTGCGTCGCTATGAATTACTATGGGTTCTATGACTTCACCTTCTAAATCAACTAACGTTTCTACGGAAACTACAGGATTTCTTTTTGGATTACGACAATCTCATTTTTGATCCACTAATCCTTCTTTACTGCATCCCTCGCTCCCAAACATTGACGAATTCACACGGAAATTGCGTCGCTATGAAATACTATGTGTTCTAAGACATTTCCTTCTAAATCGAGTAACGTTTCTACGGAAACGACAGGTTTTTCTTTTGGGATACGACAATCTCAATTTCGATCCACTAATCCTTCTTTACTGCATCCCTCACTCCCACACATTGACGAATTCACACGGAAATTGCGTCGCTATGGAATGCTATGTGTTCTAAGACATTTCCTTCTAAATCGAGTAACGTTTCTATTTAAAAGACAGGATTTTCTTTTGGGATACAACAATCTCATTTCCGATCCACTAATCCTTCTTTACTGCATCCCTCACTCCCACACATTGACGAATTCACACGGAAATTGCGTCGCTATGAAATACGAGTCCTATGTGTTCTAAGACATTTCCTTCTAAATCGAGTAACGTTTCTATGGAAACGACAGGACTTTCTTTTGGGATACGACAATCACATTTCCGATCCACTAATCCTTCTTTACTGCATCCCTCACTCCCAAACATTGACGAATTCACACGGGGAATTGCGTCGCTATGAATTACT